>NC_083824.1:1996292-2014878 GCF_015708825.2 Lethenteron reissneri | reverse complement strand
CCCTAACACCTGCTGTATATTTGGAGTTTGCATGTTCTCCCTGTGGTCGTGTGGATTTTTCTCCGAGCCCTCTGGTCTTTTCCCTCCACGTTTTAGAAACATGCGCTTTGAGCATTTGGCTGCGTTAAGTTTTCACGTGATAAGCCACTTCGTTGAGCTATCATTTCTGGCCAAGTTGCTTCTGAAAAAGAGCTATAACGCTCAGTGGGCCTTACCTGCTAAAGTAAAAAATAGTTTCTAATTTTAATAGTTTAAATAAGCATAATCATACGAATAAAAAAATGCAGCCGTGCAGCATTGTAAATCACGTGACCATGCAACACACGCTGATCGATGCGCGCGACCGTGGCGTGACATAGGCTCACCGATGTACATGGTCCGAGGGGAAGGCATAGGCACCATGGAGCAAAGGTAGGCATCTTGCTGCAAGACAGACACACACACACACGCCACGCAGCGCGCGGCACGAGAGAAACACGGTCTAAGCATCGCTCCTGGGAACGCCCATGTTGTCTCAGAGAAGCTGAGCGGGTCAAATGTTAAATGGGGGAATGCCGTTCGTGTCGTCGTGCCGCTGTTGCGTTCCTTTCGCGTATGCTGTGAGCGTCAGTCGTTGTAAGTTCCGGCAAAAACACTTGCTTGCCGCTCGTTAAGAGACAATGTAGAGTTCACGGAGTTCACGGGTTTGGAAGTTAGTTAGCGGCAAAGGAGAAAAGAATAGCTCCGGCTGGCCGAGGACGTGGTTTACTGATGTGGTTCTAATATTCACAGTGATCCTGAACAAATTATTTGGTGAAGCTGCTACCGCATTGGCAGTGGTGCACAAGGACACTTAACATCTCGCATTCGTCAATAACACCAAACGCCTTGAAAGGAAAAATACAAAATCAGCAAAGTTTTCGGCAACAGCCAACCTTGGCTAAAGCATGTAAATAGGCAAGTCAGAGAGAGTTGGAGACTGCACTTTACACCAAGGGGCCTATGTACACGTGTGAAGAAGGGTTATTTCCTGAAACGTTGCCTATTATATATATTTCCTCTTAATGCCACAGTGTTATTGAAGAATGTGTCGAGTTGAGCGCACTTTAAGGATCGTTAAATTACAAAGTCTACTCTCAAGGAACATTTAGAAATACCCGGATTAAAAAAAAACAACACCAAAAATGTTTCTTCTTACAAAATAATATATTAAATTTCGATTTAAAGCTTTCGTGACTGAAGGGATTCATATTCTTGGTTCTTTCGGTAAAGTCACGTAGAAGGGAAATAATAAAATAATAAAAATTTCACATAATAAACTTTCCACGACGTTTCGGCCACGACGCAAGCAGCCGTCCTCAGGTGAAGAGCAGAGCTGCCGGAAAGACAGCGTCCCAATGAGGACGCTGTCTTTTTGGACAGCGTCCTCAGGTGAAGAGCTCTGCTCTGCTCTTCACCAAGAGCTCTGCTCTTCACCTGAGCACGGCTGCTTGCGTTGTGGCCGAAACGTCGTGAGAATTTAATTGTTTTATTTTATAATTGTATTATTCCCCTTCTACGTGACTTTACCGAAAGAACCAATAATATTATTACTTTGAATATTTCTTTCACCAATCATCCAGTTTGCTATTTATCAGCCCATGTTCTCCCTCTCAAGTGCTGAACTGCAGCGTGGAAGTTGGATTTGTAAGCAACAATTACAATCACAAGTAAATACGAAAACTCAAATAAATATTTCTCATGGTTTGTTGGAAACGTTCAGGATATAACTTCTAATATTACACAGAAGGAACAGTCTGGCATCATGCCAACATAACACATTTTGAAACTTTTTTCAACCGAAGTAAAAACAAAACTATTCAACCTTGGCCTATATAACCTAACAGATCTCAGAAGCCAAGCTAGTTTGAGGCTGGAATTCTTAAAAAATATATTTAAATATTTTAACTGCATAATCCTTTGGGAGATGGAACATCTCATTGGTGAGGATGTTTAGGGTTGTCAATACAGTAGTCCCTCGGTTTACAGTGACATCGGTTAACGGCTTTTTCAGTGAGCGTTTCGCCTCCCATAGGACTCTCATGATTTCGACTAACGCAAAAATGTTGATTCACGGTATGTTTACGCTAGACATGCGGGCGCCAATGTCGGCCAATCCGAGCGCTTGCAAGTGGAACGGATTCATGCTTTTAACATGCAATTCCTACATTACATTAACAGTTATTTCGGTTCACAGTTTTTTTCGTGGAATGGATTAAAAACGTTAACCGAGGGACTACTGTAGACAAATACTTAATGACACTCATGCAGGTATTGAAAGTCTACGAGCTGGCCTGTGGCCGCATCATATTTTTGCTTTCCTGCTCAACTGGTTTTGACTCCACGTTCTCATTTCCTGAAATCAACGGGAAAGTTCACGGTTGAAGGAAATCTCCAGTTGAAGATTTGGGTTTTGTTTTCCCTCCCTCCCCTCCTCTTTAGGCCCTGCCCCTTCCTCTTCAGACCCCACCCCTTCCTGTTTTGGGCGTCTCTTTAAAGGCATTGACATTATTTGTGTTTTACCAGAAGACCTGGCAACTCTGGGCTAAAGTAAGCGGATTCGAGTAAGACAGTGTGAGTGGGTAATGGTGGGGGTTGTGAAAGAGGGGGAGTGTGCACACATCGGTCGGTAGCGATGGGTTGAGACAGTTTTACATTGAAGCAGGCTATTCAAAACACCCTTTTGCAAGAGACACCGAATCAAAATGGGGCCTCACCCGGTTAAATAAAAACCGTGCGCCAACTGATTTCTAGCGTGCTTATTAACGCCGTCATAACAATGCTCCCTCAGCCGGGCTTTACAAGCCGGGCGTGGACCGGAACGCGGACGAGAGTTAACGTGCAGACGAGAGTTAACGTGCAGACGAGAGTTAACGTGCAGACGAGAGTTAACGTGCGTGCGCTTGTCTTCCCCGACGGGGGACGCACGACGGGTCGGGCCACCTTTTGCGGACGGACGGCCGGCATCTGCACGTCGTAGGTGAACTCCGTCGCGTCGCCCGCGTCCTGGGCGGCGGCAGTCACGGAGCACTTGGAGTCGACTCCCGCCCCGCCCACTCGACGCCTGATAACAATCACAACAAGCCGTTTCCACAGCGATCAGGCGTCCAACAATGCACAATCCAATAGGACCCAATAGGCACTGAGCGACTCATTGATTCATCTATTTCGGTCACTATTATGCCCAGGACACACCTGTGCATTGAATTGTGCATGTAAGAGTTGAATAGTTGTGAAAATTACGTGCGGATGTTACATTCAGGCCAGTGGAGCAAAGGGGACTCCACAAAACAGCACGGACGAGATGAAACATTCATTAACTTGAATCCAATCGGATTCCAGAATGGGTACCAATTTAACAAACCGTGGCCGTGATAGAAGGTGTGGGCAATTAATCATTACATATGCCGAGTACACATAAACACATACACCCAACATCCTTCACGGTACGTCCATGAAAGGTACAACATGCCATCATACATTAAAAACAGTGGCACATTCATCAGTACACAAAACAAAATTGTATTAAAAGAAAAATATTCTCACCGAGAGCCCATGATTTCAAATCAGACTTAAAACTAGAAATCAAGGTCCTGTGACTGCTATTGCACTTTCACGGATGTCTCAGAATTTAGAGGAACCTTCACAAAAGATTAAATTACATCGTGAAGCTGCTTTGGCAGTGGTGCAAAAGCACGATTGAGAGAAAACTCAACACGTTCGTCAATAACACCGTGGCCTTAAAAGGAAAAAAAATGTAATAGGCGACATTTTTGGCAATGGCCCTTCTTAGTAAGTTATGTATCTGCTGTGAATAATAATAATTGATTTATGTGTTGTGTAGAAGTGCACAAGCACAAAATGAAAATAAAACCGACGCATTTAACTCCGGCAGTTTACGATTGTAATTTAAACCGTTGCAGAAATCAAGGTCTAAGTCGCGTATGCAAGTTAAAGGTTCAGGACGGTTGTTTTGGTGAGGCAAAAAGGAGGTTCAAACCAGTGGGCGTGAGATTTCATGGGAAACACATCAAACCAGAGGGGGCCTGAGATTTAATGGGAAACACCAAACCAGCGACGTTAGAATTTATGCGAAACACACACGTCACTCAAGCCGCGTGGGTATCCATCACGCAGGACAAAACGAACATTTGAACCCTCAGGGTCTGTAAATGATTATCCACGTACAGCCTTCCACCACCACTGTCCAACTAGCAACTGGTGCCTCTGTCCAATAATTGTAAATGGACCGCACGCTGGCAGCGGTGTGCAAGCGCAAATCAATAGAACTCACTACCGTCACCGATTAACGCTCGATTCTGACTGCAAAATAAACATTACGCAAACGTGTGAGGATATTAGCCCTTCTTCATGGTAGAGCTTACATCATTTCTTAAAACTGTACCACCTCTGAACTTGTCCATTCTATCAGACTGATAGGATCCCATAGGCTTGTCTTAAAAAGGGCCATTGACTGAAAAGTTTGCACACTATCAGTGTAAATTGACCCAAAGAATCCTCATCGGGTCTCAAGACTCTTCATCACTCGCTACTGAGGTTAGCCATTGCTGAAACGCGTGATGCTAAACGAACTCTCACGGACACAAAACGCGAGACACCCGGTGCCAACACTGGCATGTGTACGTGTGTGGCGCTTCTTACCTGTGCAGGCTCGTGTCGGCAGGCGCGACCGCTGCCAGCAGCCAGCACGTACAGGCCACCACCAGCACCAATGGAAGCATGGCTCTGCGCGGGACAGGGCAGGCTAAGCGGCGGCTCGCAGGCTGAGTCTGAGTGCGGCGGTGGGAAGGGGCCCCCGCGCAGAACGTGAATGCTCAGCAGCGTCACGGGGCGTGCCTCACTCAAAATGATATTTAAAACCAGCTCGCGGGGAGCAAGAGGCCGTACTTATAATAATATTTTAAAAAACGCCGTGTCGATCTAGAGTCGACGCCGAATCCACCACACGTCACCGAGCGGACCCCAGATTTGTTTTATGATTTAGCAGGATGCGCCTTCATGTGGTCCATTTTCAGAGGCCGGTGCCAAGAGGTAAGGGTGGAGCTGCCGAGGGTTTTATGAAGCAAAGTTCATTCTCTTCTGCGAAGAGGAAGTCGTCCTGGTGTCACGGCTTACGAGGGCGACCTGGCCAACCTGAAAGACACGGAGAGAGCACCTGACTTACAGTGCGGCCACGCAACGAGGAACAAAACGGCCAAGTCACGGACAGCTGCAGAGGATACCGCAGAGGTCCTCTGGCTGGAGAGCAGTTCTAAAGTCAATGTCAACCAGTAATGAGCTTGGCGAATGAGGGCATTAGGCATGGCTCCCAGGTGTGGGACGCTTACGTGAAAATATTCTGACCACATTGTTTTCCGAAAGATTAAACACATGCCAAACACATAAATTAACATACTTGATCTCAACGGGCATTTTTTGTTTGTCACGCTTGCATGTGTCTTTTTTCCTTGTCGTTCTTGTTTTACTGTGAAGTTAACCCAGCTGGCAGAAGGCTTTGTAATGAAAAAAAATGCGAAAAAGGCCTCTTTGCAAAAACATATTTTTTTGTTTGCAATGGAAACGTTGTTATTGTCCAGACACGAAGCCACTCACGCACACAGAGCTGCAGCAGTGCGGTGTTGCGAAAGTTCCTGCCAAGGCGACCGCTTTCCATCCACCCTCATCTGGCGAACCGTAAATGCTCCTTTCATGGCATCAAAATGTTTCGTAACGTGATAAAAGTTCAATCTTTTAATTTAAACCTTTTTTTAATATGCATTTTTCATAACAGCTAAGCAGCGAAGGCTCCTGGGAATAAAGTGATCTTAGCGCAAAAGGAATGCAGAAGAGCAGGAAGTTGAGAGCAGCAGGAGTTACAAAATGCGATTTTGTTTTTTTCTTCAAACTGAAAAAATCTTCATATGGGTAGATTGGAGCAATGTTTGTTGTCAACGCAGTGACAAACGCAATGACGATGGATACAAGGCGAGCAGGTGTTACATCTCGCCACCGTGGCGCCACGATGCCGAGATGTTAACTACCTCGCCAGGTATACAGGAGGTCGCGGGTTTGATCCCAACCTTCACGCCCGTATTTTTGGAGTTTGCGTGCTCTCCCTGTGGTTGCGTGGAATTTTCACCAGGACCTCGAGTTTTTTACTTCCACATTTAGAATCAACATGCGTTTAGGGCAGGGGTCCCCAACTCCCGGGCCGCGGACCGGTACCGGTCCGTGGCCTGTTAGGAACCGGGCCGCATAGCAGCAGGAGGTGAGAGCTGTGAGTCCGCGCGTGGCCCGCGCCAATTATATTATTTACCACTTCGGTCCACGCCTCTTTCCCGCACTGCGCACTCGTCTCAGTCACAGTGTTGGTAAGCCCGCAAGCTCTAGCCCCTAGTAGCCACAATGAGTAAAAAACAAACGTCGCTGGAGAGCTTCTTTGAAAAGGGGGAAAGACCCAATGATGACCCCCCCCCACCCGTCCGTGATAAAATTGTCTTCCACAAAACCGGTCCCTGGTGCCAAAAAGATTGGGGACCGCTGGTTTCGGGTATTTGGCTGACATATAATTGTCCACATGTGAAGGTGAAGCCACTTCGTTGAGCTATCATTTGTGGCCAGGTCACTTCTGAAAAAGAGCTACATAGCTCAGTGGGCCTTACCTGGTAAAGTAAAAAATGTTTAGTACAATTTAAAATGTGGTTATTTTACAGTATCAGACAATTAACCACAAAACCCACAGCCAAAAGCTGGACAGGCATGAACAAGAATGGCTAACCGACAAGAATGCTCGACACATAAGTGTGAGGAGCTTCTGTACATGCAATGCACACCTCTGTGTGTGCTGTTCAATCAACTTGTAATGCAGCCTGCACCGTCTCTGTTGTGATGGGTTTTCTTGTCATGTTATAGACTTTAATTATCAATATAAAGCAAAGTCGAAGAAAGGCTGTTTGATCACATGTAAATCAAGCTACCACCTGTGTGACACGCCACATGCAGGGAAGCTAGGTGTGTCTTAAAGGCAACACAGTAAGTAGATTATTTCAGCTAAGTGGATAGTGTTCTCAAAAATCCACAATTTTATTGTTTTCTTGTGTATGGCAAAATGTCCAGGAGCTAAATGCCAATGTCTGCTCAAACATTTTTCGATTTAAAGCTTTCGTGACTGCAGGGATTCATCTTCTTGGTTCTTTCGGTAAAGTCACGTAGAAGGGAAGTAATAAAATAATAAAAATAAAACATAATAAAATAATTCTCACGACGTTTCGGCCACAACGCAAGCAGCCGTCCTCAGGTGAAAACCAGGTCTGAGGACGGCTGCTTGCGTTGTGGCCGAAACATCGTGAGAATTATTTTATTATGTTTTATTTTTATTATTTTATTACTTCCCTTCTACGTGACTTTACCGAAAGAACCAAGAAGATGTCCGCTCAAACACTCAACAGAATATTGGCTTGGAATAAAACTGGGACCAATGACAAGAAATAAAATTGGCCACCCATCCCAAAAACGTGAAGACTCTACGAGACTTTCCAGGGCAAATGTATACATTTGTATCATCACACCGATGATACTAATGTGTTTCCCTACAGTGCCCTACATCGCTTTGGAATGTCAGCACAACAAAGGACATGTGCGTGCCACACAGCAATGAAGTGCCCCTCCTGCGCTGAGCTGAATGGTCCACTCCTAGGTGACAGCAAGCAGTTTAATGACCTACCTGGAGCGCCGGGTCTATTTGTTTAGCGAGGTGAGAACTCGTGAGACCAGCAGAATCTCATTTGCGAGAGTGACCGATCTATAATGTTAATCATGTAATTTATAACACGCACAATATTTCATAGACATACATGACCGTGACTGAGGCGAAGAGCCAAGCTCAGCGTCGTTCTAAAGTCAGGCGAGAGAGAGACTGGGGCCTTCATGTGTCTCTTCTTAAAGGAGGTGTGGATTGAACGCTGCTCTGCTGCTGTGAATGAGCAGCAGCGGGACGACGATGATGATGATGGCCGTGTTCCAGATGGCGGGGGCCGCTTTCACGAAGTAACGACGCTGGCAATGACGGTCCTGCTCCTTGGTGTCGAGAGGAGGTTGTGAGTCGTTCTGCGGAGTTCTGCCGCGAGCAGTAGTGCAGGATGAATGGAGCGAAAAAGATGCAGTGGACGACCGAAAGTAGAGGCATATAGGTAGTCCTCTACTTGCGATGGAGATGCGTTACGACGACCCTATCGTAAGTCAAAAATATCGTAAATCGAAGATGGCCTATCCAGGAGTCTTAAAGAATGGTGATAATTTAGCAAAACAGAGCAATTTACAGTACCGTACTGGATAAACTATATACTGTATGTATTTATTAATTACAATACTGTATTGCACAGTGAAATGTAAAGTAAAAAAACAAGGTAAATTCTTAGCCTACCTATATGAACTGCAATTTAATAGAAAGTTTTTTCAGAAAACAATCCTATCTGCTATAAAAACTTTTCACATGCATTGAACACAAGGCGGGAGATGCATACCTCGTACGCTGCTGCGTTTGCCTTCCGCGCGAAATTTAAAATATTTTTCAATTTTGTCGTATCGCTATTGCCATCGTAAGATCGAAATATCGAAAGTCGGACCGTCGTAACTCGGGGACTACCTGTATTGGGTCGATCTTGTGGCATTTCCAAGGTTGCATGGGGTTTTCTCGGGCACTCCAGACACCCCAAGCAGGACCCTCCACAAAGGCACAACATCTGCTCATAGCTTAAACACTACGACCCGATCATGGACGAGCTGACAGCCAGTAGCCAAGGAATCATACAGGTGCTCACCAGCCCATCCATCTACACACGGATATTTATTTTGTAAAATGGTTGTCGTTTCCCCAAATTTTGTCAAAATCGTGCTATCGGTAACACGTCACGAGACGGTGACACGTCATGAGACTAATAATCGATTCAGAAGTCCTGCAGAGCAGTGAGTCAACAATGTTAGAAAATGGCGCGTGGAAGCAGATATCACAAAACTGCTCTTGGAATTTCCCTCGACATTAGGGGGTAACACTTTCCCTACCCGCCCTGCTACAAAGTCATGTGTTGTCGCATGAGAGGCAAAACCGATATTTCTATTATCAGAGCTGGAAGGTAACCAAACTAACCCCAAATACTGGATTTAATACCAGGGTTTTCTTTGAGCATCCATTGGGGAGCATGCCGTGACCATCAGTAATCGCGGGTGGCTGTGCGGATTCAAACCCAGTATCTTCAGCAATGCCAGCTCAATACTCTGACCTCTGACACAACCAGACCACCTCCCACTCGTGGGACAACTGACATCTTCTGAACCCTCTCGAGCAGCACGCTTGACCTGCCCATCTGTCAGTCACTCGATCGCTTGCGACCCACGCCGGGGGGTCACCGACTTCACGTCACCCGGCAGCGATAATTTGTATCGTGTCCAGGCTACGTGCGCCCCTGGCACGTGACGCGACGCCTCGTGCAATCATGGCAACACTTAAAGACAAGGTGTGAATCTATTAACCCCGCGTCTGACAAGGTGCGAGCTTGCGGAGAATCATTAGCTCCTGTCGAGTGGTTGGTTTTCAATGCGCGCAACTATGGTACCACACGAGCTTATACTTGCGGGAATGTCACAATTTAGCATTTCTGGTATGGATGTATTGCGCAAGTGGATAAATAACTCCGTCTAAGAACACAGGTTAATATATGTACGTGCCTAAAATTCGGAGCGGGAATACGCTACAAATGAAACAACCTTGATGCAACCCAGGTCGCCCTTGCAAACAGGGCCACGTTTCGTCCATCTCAGTGGGTTTATCTCGCACATCCGATTAGCACTGATGGCTACGTACGGCGCGAAAGAAGTTCTCCTGTGCGATCTGATGTCACTATATCATATTATCCTTGTTAAATAAAAGACCCTGCCTGACTGACAGTTTCAACATTTTACCAAGTTTAGAGGAGGCAAGATCACACTCGTGGTAAACATTAAATCAGGCTATAATGAATTAAGGACACGTTACGATTTCTCCCGTGCGATCTGACGAAATGTCACCATTTGGGGCTGCAATTCCAATTCAAGAAACATATTTCTGGCCTCCTTTTAACCGACTCATTTATACCCATTTCCCATTTGTTCCGTCTCATTTGTCGTCACACCAGCTGCTCTTAATGAACCTAAACTCAATGCCAGGCGTACGATGTGTGTATTGTTTGCATAAATCGACTCGAGTAATAAATGTGTGAATCATCATCAACATAAGAATGTAAGAATACTTTTTTTGCGATGAATAATTACATGCATAATAAATATTAATGATCATTATGATGATGACGGCAGGAGTAAGATAGATAGATGACCTTTATAACCAGGTAAGATCCCACTTAGACCCGTGAGTTTCTTCATTTACCAGGACACCTGATAAATGCGGCACGGGGGGTAGGGGGGCTTTCAAAATAAACGCCACAATAGGGTGCGGAAATTCACCGTGGAAATTCACCGTGTGGCGCTCTCTGTCGTTTGCCTTTCTGACAGAAATCTGCGTCACGCCGCGCACGGCTCACAAAATAAATGAGAGGTTGCCGTGGGAAGGCCCACGCCGTCGGGGGCCCGTGTAAGAAAAAAACACAGCGGCTACGCTTAATTAGAACGAGTGACAACCCGACACAATGCTCACGTTTCAGAATAGTGCAAACACTTATCTAAAAATCACACCATTGCTGCTAAACTTAGAGCTATCCCCCAGACTCAGCCATAACATGAACATTAATTTTGATCAGTTTTAACCCAAGGCCTGGATATAACATTCACATTGGTCACAGGTAATGGGCCCACTCCTAGATTTAGGCATAACCTAAACATTGTACACAAACACAGTCCTAAACCTAGCCATAACCTGGACTTAATTGCTAATCATCACAAACTCTAATTTACGTTTTGGATAGAAGACCAGCTGTTACATGAATCAAAGATCTGACCACAATAACGTCAGTGGACCGTGACACCACCACCACCACGCTGTACCGCAACAAAGACCACACCAACGTCAGCGTGATGACACCAGATAACCTAAACAAAACCACTCGAGCGCAATACCACCTCGACCACCCTGCCTCACCAGCCTCAACGGATCACCTCCCCCACATTATCTCAGATGCACTTAAACAACACCACGCCAACAACAAGCTGACATCCCCACCGCATTCTCAACAAGCGGATATCCTGACAAAATGATGCCAATACCACAGTGCCATGGAAAAAAACCACGACAGCCCCCACCACAGTACCATAACATCACTACCACAATGCAGAGTGCCATAAAACACCAGCCATGGCACAACATAATCAGAATACCATGACAACATGATGGCAACACCACCACGAACACCACAGTATCATCACAGTACCACCACAATACCACGGTATCATTAGAGTACCACCACGACACCACAGGATCATCACAAAACCACCACGATACCCACAGTACTATTCCAATACCGCCGCAATACCACAAAACCATAACAGTATCACCACAGTACCACGGTACCAATTACAGTACCACCACAGTACCATCAGAGTACCACCACGACACCACAGTACCATCAGAGTACCACCACAGTACCACAGCACCATCAGAGTACCACTACGATACCACAGCACCATCACAGTACCACCACAACACCACAGCACCATCACAGTACCACCACAGTACCATCAGAGTACCACCACAGCACCATCAGAGTACTACCACGACACCACAGTACCATCAGAGCACCACCACAGCACCACCAGAGTACCACCACAGTACCACCACAGTACCACCACGACACCACAGCACCATCAGAGTATCACCACAATACCACAGGACCATCAGAGTACCACCACGATACCACAGCACCATCACGACACCACAGTACCGTTGACCACCACCCCAGCACCTCCGTGACACCGCACCTCTCGATGCTAGGGGACGGCTGGGTGGGGAGTGCTGCCAGGACACGCCGCTTGACGGGACGGTGGTGGCGCCAGGGAGAGGCTGGCCGGGCTGCAGAGACGTCAATGGGCGTTTGCGCTACAGCAGCAGCGGCAGGAGGAGCAGCAGCAGCACTGAGGATGGTGTCGCCATGGTGACGCACCCACGTTACGCACCCGCTCGCCCTGGCTCCCCCACCTCGACTGGGTGACTCATGCCGCCTTCATTGTAATGCGGCGCTCGGCAGCCTTCAGCCAACGCACACGGGGCCCGGCGAGGATGAATATAAATTCAATAAAAGTGGACGGAATAAATGTTTATGGTCCCAATCATTCAGCTTCGGCTCATTTCAGAAATATCTTGTTTTTTGATCAGTGAAAGCCCAGCGAGATTAGAAGTAATTTTTCGTTTGCATTGGAAACTTGGGATGCCCCATTTTACGTGTCTTGCGTGCTTGACTGCAAATATTAGCTCTCTTCTTTGCTAACCGGTCCTCCGAGGCCAATCGGTCGGCAGCACCAAGCATGGGGTACACCGTGACGCATATTTACATAACTGTGCACCTAATGAAAAGTCAACAGGGCCCCAGTTTAAGCAAAATAGAATGCTAAACCTTGATATTTTATGACCCTTTACACGCTAAGATGGAAACTCATTTCAGTAATTGCTTACGCATGTGGGGGGGGGTAGAAATAAAACTCTTGGGACATAGGAGCCGCATCATGAAAGCAATGCAATTTCGGAGTGAGATTAATTGAATGGAAACCCAATGTATGATTTACACACAGTAATTAAAGTAGAATTGTGCAACCCTAACCATTTAATTTATGTAGCTTCAGTGACACAATCTCAGTGGCACAAACACAATCTCAGCGCAATTACATTGCAGAACTCCAGGGCTCGGTGCCATCCGCATCTTTGGGCAGTGGGGGTCACGATCCACATTTGCTTGTACTGTGTAGAGTTGGCGTTATTTTATGCCCTGGAAAGCGATAGCATTTTACTGACGATTACCTTGAGGCCGACTATACAGGCTTCTTTGTGGAGTTCGTCGACAATTCACTGCAATTCAGTCACGGGAACAAACGGAGCCTCTTGCACTTGGGCGGAAGGCGTTGCGCACACCGCAGAGAGAAGAGCGACGAAAGGTGGAGACGGGTCGATTGGCAAAGCATCAGTGGCGCCTACACTACCCCCACGGTTAAGGGACTAGCAATGATGATGATGAATCCATTTCCATTGGTTATTGTAACGACGATAGCATCAGCAATTCTGAGATGGTTAAAAATCCATCCACTTATATTTAACCCGTCAATTCCCCAATGCAGTTTTTGGAAAACATTCGACTGTTGCTGTGAATAACTTTGGCGAGAGCTTCCGACTCACGCCGATACGTATTTTGCAACTTTATGCAATTTCGGTGTAGCTGTTCCACTGTTCCAAAATAGTAAATTGTTCTATAGCTTGAAGATATTTCTTATTGAGCCCTTGGTTTATGAGAGCTTTGAAGAATGCATCAATTCCCCCTACCTTTTCAAGTAGCTTTTCGCAGTATACAAAAGGTAGGGCATAACGATGTTTGATATTAATGAGTTTTTTCCAAAACCTTATTGATAGTATGTGACTGATGGTAGAAAGAAAAACATTCCGAAATCCGGCTTGTTCGCACGGTTGGTTGGCCTCTAAACTGTCAATTTTTCTGCCCTAAATGATCATCGTGAACACGTTACACGCATCGTAGGATGCCAATAGGTCTGTAATTTTACTAATTCAGACTTGGTCTCTATTTTTGTACATACCTATAGAGGCCTTATCTATAATTGAGGGATACGATTTCAATGTAAACAGTTCGCAAATGGAATAGCTAATTTTGTACCCCAACAAGCAGGCTCGTCTTCTTTGACGAAGTCTAGGATCATTATATCCGGTCCAGAAGCTTTACCTTTATCGTACTACAAAAGGCAGCATTTACTTTTTCCTCGACATTACGCACGGCAAGTTTTCTGAACGAAACAATACACTCGTTGGAGGGACACAACTGGAAAACACATGCGAGCACGTGTACCGTAGGGCAATTATGTAGGTCAGGCCAGAGTCAAAATGATGAGATAACGAGGTGAGCGAGAGCAGTTTGGAGAGCTTTTGGAAAACTGAACTTGAGAATGAAGAACGGCGTCCCGATTCTATTCTTGCGCACAGCGGTATGATGTTTCAGGAGCTCACCACGAGAGGACTTCGGAAGAGAGCCGGTGTGGTTTTGAGCTTCCCCTTCTACAACACAGTCCACAGTTTGGGTGCATGACCACAGTCGTAACTAACTGTGGCTATATTCTTTTTTTTCGGTAAAGTCACGTAGATAGAACAAATAATAATATAAATAAAGTGAAAACAATAATAGAAAAACTCTTGTAGACTGTAGCCTGGTTCTTAATCGGAGTGAGTGTACTGGCAGTCTATAATGTAGACTGTAGCCTGGTTATTAAGTTTGGTGGGTGTACAGACAGTCTATAATGTAGACTGTAGCCTGGTTATTAACCTGAGTGAGCGTAACTGTGACTCGTCTTTAACTTTGCATCCATGAATGAGTTGTGCGCATCAGGCCGCCTCTGGTGTTCCGTTGTGGTTGACGGCTCCAGCAGCGTCTTCGGAGAGGAATGTCAAAGGCAGCTGCGATGTGCCTCAGAGGAGAATGAGTGACCCTCCACTGAGGACGATGACGAACATCCTCGGTTGTGAGAAGCATTCACGGAGAGGAGTCGTCTGGCATGAGAGGAAGACAAGCGTTCACTCCACATAAAATGTAATCTTTGATCAATTATGGAACACAATAATTCCCCCAGGTTTCATGCAGCTTTCGTATAGCTTAAGATCAATGTGAAGACGCCATCACAACCAGTGTCCTTGCTCATGCTGACAGCGCCGTACGAATGTGGAAGATGTGCACACCTTGAAGATTCGCCTCAGAACTGAATGAAACACGGAATGTAACTGTTGCTGTACGGGCTACTGCATACCAAAACCTTTCAGAGAGCATAATGTTTCTAACAACAACAATGTTCAAGCCCAAAACCAATAACAAGGATGAATCAGGTATACTGCTATTGTAAGTATGTTGAACTTCTTTCGCACCCTACATACGTAACAGGGCCAAACTGCACTTACAGTCCGCAATAATGAAACCAGCAGCCAGTTATCAAGTGCTGCTAAGCTCAAACACCACAACAGGTAGTGATGAGGTATCATTGACCCACCACATCTCGTGGTCTTAATAAACAGACAGCATCTCGGCATGCACCACACCAGAGCGTGTAATATTTTCATCATTACAATTCCATGTACACAAAATGCATGACTCTAATATTCTATTATTGCGTATGATGGCAATACGTTCAGGAGATTGATGCCAATGTCTGTAGTTTTGCTATTCCCTCCCAATGATGGAGCGCAGAGTAAAGTGGTTATAACTGTGTAGTCCGTGGCTTGGGTTGTATGCCGTCACCACGACTCCGCTTATTGGACTTGAAACGGGAAACCCAGTACGTATGGGTGAACTAATTTCCAAATTAAGCGAAAACTACTCATTGCACACGTAGAGTGCTTTGTTAATCCACTGCTCCCCATCACCTTTTGTGGGTGGTCATTTAACCATACTTCACCACGCTGGTAAGTTCGGGTTGGTGGCGAAAATGATATCACTCGGGGCAAGAAATCTTAATTGTTTTTCTGCTCACACGCATGGAAACAGCCATCTCTTCAGGTTAGATCCAAGTGTTCGAAATTCCATACTCGAAAAAATGAGTTTCTTATTTTACCAGGTAAGGTCCATTGAGCTGTTTAGCACTATTTCAGAAGCGACCCGGCCACAAATGATAGCTCAACGAAGTGGCTTGTCGTGTGGAAATGTATAGCTGCCAAATACTCTAAACGTATGATGTTGATTATAAACGTGGAGGGGAAAACCGGAGGACCACGGGGAGAGAGACACTCACACTCCAAATATGCAGGCGCATGGCAGGGCGAATTTATGCACAATATAAATAATGTTAGTTACTGTAATGTAGCTTTCTACTTGAGACAGGACCCTTATTTATATTATCTTAAGTACCTTTAAAATAATTTAGTACTATATTCCTGTTTTACGGCAGTAAGCAAATGCTGTAAATTTCACATTCCTAAAAGGTGAAGCAGAGTTAACACACATGCATGGCCATGTGTGATGATTTCACACAAAGTGACTTTCAGCTCAAGAGGACGAATATTTATATTAGCTCGGTTATCTGTCAAATACAGTTCACACATTTAGGAGATAAAAACCATTACAAAAACAATACAATTCCAATACAAAAACAATAAAAACAATAGAATAACAATACAATAATAATACAAAGGAGAAATGCAGGGTGGGGAGGGGCTGGGTGGGGGGTGGGAGGGATGGGGCTGGGTGGGGAGGGGCTGGGTGGGGAGGGTGGGGAGGGGCTGGGTGGGGAGGGTGGGGAGGGGCTGGTCACCCCGTGGTGCCCTTATAAAACTCAACGTTTAACCTACTCACGCCGGCTTGTGCCCGCCCTCACAGTCGGCCATATTTGCGGAATACACCACGCCGCCGTTGACCCTGGCCATTGACCGAGCAACCCAACGTTCCTACCAGCTCCCTCCGCAGGAATGTGTTTCGTTGTGCGTGAATAGCCGTCTTCCCACCCACACGCCATATGCCTACTAGGGGTGGGTGGGTGGGGTGTTAATGGCCCACGCTGGTCAGTGTGGGGAGAGTACGCCGAGGAGCATAGCAGTACAGTACAACAATTGATTACGATGAATGACACTCCCTGCTGCCAGACACGCAGGCTCGCAGCGGCCTAGAACACACCACCCCGTTGGGCCCGGCAGCATCCCATCCAAGAAACGAGCCGGGCTTAATGCTGCTTAGCTAAGTGGGGAGTACATTTCTAATTATCGTTGCGTGTAGGTAGTGACGCAGATTATATTTACAGCTCGTGGGGGGGGGGGGGGGGGGGGGTTGGTAGCGCCCGCAGGACGTCAGCTCGAGTTCCTGCTACTTATTATCGCTCCGGTACAGAGGGAGATGGAGCGATGGAATCAGCCCGTGGGTTCGTGTGCTGGATCGATCGTTTTGGATCGTGATGGTCGCAGCGCGACACGCACATTCATGGACATTCACAAGTCAAAACTGGCACTTGATTCATAATCATACTGAAAGTGGAAATAATAAGTGCTGATAACAATGTGCCAACAACCCCAATCACTTCACTGACCCGCACTGACCAGCGTGGTGAAGTATGGTCAAACAACCCTCACGAACGACAACACATGCCAACATTGGGGCAACGTCGCACGTTTAGTGGGGAGGCCGTCATCCAGCAGTGGATTGGACACGCGGGGTGTCACCACAGCCACCAGCCATGATCGATCCGCCACTGGATGGCCTCCTGAGCAAAGTCGCCGCATCAGAAGCTTCATTGAGACTGCGGAGAGGAATCCGATGAACTATGAAGCTCCGCGCCATACCAATCCCCCTCACGACGCGCACACGCGCAGATTCCATCGCTCCATCTCCACAGGGAGCGTCCTCCATGCACTGATCTGTACATGACACGGCTGCGATTAAGTGTTGGCTCTCGTCGTGATCAATCCACTCTCACACTGTGACAATCCATGCATCAGCGAGTTGACGATTCCATCGCTCCGTCTCCACAGGGAGGAGTCGCGTCACCCTCGTCATGTCGTGACCAATCCACTGCTGGATGGATCGAGGGCTGCTTTGAGCCGAGTGGCCGCCACCTCTCGCAGTCCCAGCAGCACGATCCACCTCGCGACACGCGGTGGCGCACTCGATGGCTCCATCTCCTCCGCGGTGGAGCGACGTCCTCGGCTACACCAACAACCGCCATTCGCCACTAACAACACCACCAACACCACCACCAACAACAACACCAACACCACCACCACCAACAACACCAACAACACCACCAACAACACCAACAACACCACCAATACCACCAACAACACCAACACCACCAACAACAACCGCCATTCGCCACTAAGTGGCGGTGACGTCACCACGACGCTTGTGCCAGGTCAAGTGCACCTTGAGGCCACGTGAAGTGTCGAACGTCCGCTGACAGGAGGTCACGGGGCAGACCCAGCAGGTGCCACGGGTCGACTGACTGAGATGTCCGAGATAACTGGCTGATGCACCACCTGTGCCCCCTACTGTACCAACTTGCTGTGCTTTAGCCACCCGGCGCTCCGTTCGTTGTTGTGAGCGTCGCTCCTCCGCCCTCCGTTGTTGTTGGAGGGCGACTGCCCCCAACTGCCCAGTAGCGTCCTTCACGAGCCTCCTCCACTGAGGCCGATCTTGACACCGCTGGTACCAGTCATCGGCAAGTCCACTCAGCTCCACGTCCTCCTGTACCACATCACTCCATCTCTTCTCTAGCCCGTGCCCTGCCCGTTTAGCCCCCTCGATCCGGCCGAACAAAAGCTGTTTAGGCATGCGGTGGCTGGGCATGCGGGCTACATGACCCAGCCAACGCAGCCTTGCCTGCCGGAGGAGCTCACCGATGGGAC
>NC_083824.1:1756292-1993792 GCF_015708825.2 Lethenteron reissneri | reverse complement strand
AACAACAACACCAACAACAACAACACCACCAACAACACCACCACCAACACCACCAACAACACCAACAACAACACCACCAACAATACCAACAACACCACCACCAACAACACCACCAACACCACCACCAACACCACCAACAACACCACCAACACCACCAACAACATTAACGCTTCTCACGCACTCACCGAAGCCGCCTCACCGCCTTGCGTCTACCACAGCAGCAGTTCCTCGTCCTGCTGGTGCTGTTGTTAATTGTATCTGTTGCCCTGGTGATGTTGTTAATTGTATCTGTTGCCCTGGTGATGTTGTTAATTGTATCTGTTGCCCTGGTGATGTTAATTTTATATTTTGTCGCGCGAATTAAAAGCGGAGAATTAGCGCGGTCTGTTCGCGTTCCGCGGCGGCGCTTTACACTTCCCAGCGCGCTTACGCGTCCGGCGCGCCACGTGACCGCCTCACGACCAATGGCGAGGCGCCCCCGCCTCAATGAGTTATAGTGAGAGCGCGCGTATCTGCATTACGATTTACAATACACGCCCCGCCGTCTGTCTATGCGGACTACGATTTATAATGCGATGTGAGTGAGCTGCTTTTCTGCACTACAGTTTGTAATCAACGAGCGTGAGCTAAATACCTTCTGGTGTACAAAATGCCTGTCACTGCATACCTGTGATGAATTATGATTTGTAACGTAATGACAAGTAGATACTACTTATACGGACAACGCTTTGTATTTTAATGAACGTGAGCTAACGCCTATGTGAATTGCGATGTATAAGGCGTGCCATACGTATTATAATGTATAATGACATCACGCTTGCCGCTTATACTGACTACGGTTTATAATGCATGGCAGCGGATACCTATACGCACTGCGATTTGTAATAGCTGTAATTGCACGCCTATACGCACTACGATTTGTAATAGCTGTAATTGCACGCCTATACGCACTACGATTTGTAATAGCTGTAATTGCACGCCTATACGTACTACGATTTGTAATAGCTGTAATTGCACGCCTATACGCACTACGATTTGTAATAGCTGTAATTGCACGCCTATACGCACTACGATTTGTAATAGCTGTAATTGCACGCCTATACGCACTACGATTTGTAATAGCTGTAATTGCACGCCTATACGCACTACGATTTGTAATAGCTGTAATTGCACGCCTATACGCACTACGATTTGTAATAGCTGTAATTGCACGCCTATACGCACTACGATTTGTAATAGCTGTAATTGCACGCCTATACGCACTACGATTTGTAATAGCTGTAATTGCACGCCTATACGCACTACGATTTGTAATAGCTGTAATTGCACGCCTATACGCACTACGATTTGTAATAGCTGTAATTGCACGCCTATACGCACTACGATTTGTAATAGCTGTAATTGCACGCCTATACGCACTACGATTTGTAATAGCTGTAATTGCACGCCTATACGCACTACGATTTGTAATAGCTGTAATTGCACGCCTATACGCACTACGATTTGTAATAGCTGTAATTGCACGCCTATACGCACTACGATTTGTAATAGCTGTAATTGCACGCCTATACGCACTACGATTTGTAATAGCTGTAATTGCACGCCTATACGCACTACGATTTGTAATAGCTGTAATTGCACGCCTATACGCACTACGATTTGTAATAGCTGTAATTGCACGCCTATACGCACTACGATTTGTATTGTATCGATGAGCTCGGGTATGATGATGATGATGGTTGTTGCATCGGCCCCGACACAAGTCACGCACGTCACGCGGCGCAGGCGCTTCGGACTTATTACGCGACAAAGATGTTTGTGATGAGATGTCATTATTGCTAGATTTGAAGCTTTCGTGACTGCAAGGATTCATATTCTTAGGTTTTTTCGGTAAAGTCACGTAGGTAAAAAATTAAAATTACTTTGATTGTTTATTTAGTTAGCAATAGTTCGTGATGTATGGTGACAGTGGTGATCATCGGCGGTTCCAACTCCACGCGTGGCATTGCCGTCAGGGGCCGTCCATAAATGACGTCACGCGATTTTGGACGATTTTTGACCCCCCCCCCCTCGTCACACGGCGTCACAAAGTCAGACCCCCCCCCCCTCAAATATGACGTCACAAAGCTCTGCCCCCTCCCCAAATATAACATGCTTCAAATCGCTTTAAACTATTGTCATTGTAGTGCGTATTTAATGTGGCGCTGCATTCTGATGTTGTAGGAGAAAACATTTATTAAAAAGTCAATTTAATTAAGTAGAACGTTATGGGAACCTCATTTGCCAGTAAAAATATGATAATTGTTTTTTTACCTTCTATCTGGCAACAAAACTGACACCTTTTTACAAGGAGTCATGTTTGCATAGACCACAATACCTGCAGTCATAATGCAAAAAAAACCATAACTCTTGATAATGTACACTGTCCTTGAAGTTGATTGGTCCACACTAAAAAGGCGCCTTTTGGCGTCATCTGGTCCAACCCATGTGAGACTGGGCTCTAAGGAAAGCTGTCTCGGGTGTGGACCAATCAACTTCACGGACAGTGCACATTATCAGTTATGTTTTTTGTTTGCATTATGACTGCAGGTATTGTGGTCTATGCAAACATGACTCCTTGTAAAAAGGTGTCAGTTTTGTTGCCAGATAGAAAGGTAAAAAACCAATTATCATAAGTAGAACGTGTTGTCTATATTTATTGAAAGTTGCGCATGTTTATGTGACGTCACATTTCTCAAACTCTCTCCCCCCGTCACACATCGTCACCATGTCTGACCCCCCCCCCCCCCCCTAGGTGCGTGACGTCATTTATTGACAGCCCCTAACGAGATGGGGCGGTCATCTTCTTGGTTCTTTCGGTAAAGTCACGTAGAAGGGAAGCAATAAAATAATACAAATAAAACATAATAAAACAATTCTCACGACGTTTCGGCCACAACGCAAGCAGCCGTCCTCAGGTGAAAACCAGGTCTGTCGAGGCGACAGCGCTGTCCCTTCTACGTGACTTTACCGAAAGAACCAAGAAGATGAATCCCTGCAGTCACGAAAGCCCTAAATCGAGAGATGGGGCGGTTTATCTCAATCTCGACGACTCCATCGTCACCTGTCAACCCATACGGTTCAACACCCAGTGCCGGATTAAGCTAGAGCGGCACGATGTTATAAAGGGGCACTAAATATAAAAAATACGTAAATATTAAAACACAAGCTTTTTTATTTGCACAGTAAATAAATTGTATTTTTTAATTTGCTATACAGCCAGAAAATATGACCGATCGCTAACCTTAAACACCCAGTCGTTCATACAAGTTGAAGGCAGTATAGTACTATAGTAATAGAGCAAGTGCAGAATCACTGAACCGGAATTGATAGCTTGAAAGCGTTTAGCGCGGGGCCCTTGAAAGTGCGGGGCCCGTAGCTACAACACATGTAGTAGTAGCTACTACTACATCTGTTCCAACATATGTTCCAACATATGTACATATGTAGAAGCTACTACATATGTACTTAGCTACCTTTGCTACTGGGATAATCCGGCACTGGGTCTACCCGTATTGTTGTGCAGGGAAATCAAGTAAAACATGAATAGTCTCCTTGTTTGTGTGTCTCCGTTGTGATGATGGAACTTTGTAGGTTGAACGTTGAGGTTTATGAGGGGCACGGGGTGACCATTGAGGTCTGAGTTGGTCTGTAATGAGGTAGGCAGCACTGATAAAGGGTTGACGGGTTTGCGATTATTCTCTGGGTCTTTCGGTAAAGTCACGGAGATCGGTTCAAAGAAAATAACAAAAATAACAAAAAACTACGACGTTTCGATCACAACACAAGCAATCGTCATCAGGAGGAAAAAAAAGAGTATGCGATTCATAGAATTGGAACAGATTAATCGATGCTGCTGCTGCTGCTGCGTTGGCGGTGTAACAACGCAAGCACAATTCACACAGGAAGGGTCATTGCCTGAAACGTCGCCTATATGTTTTCCTTTGAAGGTCACAATGTTATTAATGAATGCGTTTCGGGGTTGTTAAAGTCACCATAATGTTCTTATTTTAGGCGGTGGGATGGTGTGTGCGTGTCACTCGTCACATTGTCACCCTCCACTTGGACACTGCATCACCAACACTTCACAAACCAGCTTCTCTTTGAAGCCGACCAGTTGGGAATTCTTACGCAACTTTAACTTGTTTCCAATGCATTGTTTAATTAGATGAAGATTTACACAAGATTACGCATTGTTTGTATCGGCGTGTCAAAATTACTTTCACTGCGGTCCGGCAGGCAAACACATAAGTTTAGACTCGTCGGCTTTCGAGACCAATATTCATAATAACGTTTTTTGGGTTCGATCGCGTAAATAAGGTTGATTTGAGTTTTTCTGCAGGTTATGATTAAATTTTTTTTTATTTCGCTGCAGATTTCACCCCAGTAGTACCATCAAGTTGTTAGCAAGAGCTCAGAGTTTGAAGGCACGATCTTCTTTATCCGGAGTCTTTAACGTGGCGTCTTGGGCCATCACGAGCACAGCCGCGCAGGGCAACAGAGTCCAATCGTTTGAAGTGGATTGCGTGCGATTTAAATGGTTAGACTCTATGTTGAACTTCTTTTACACCGTACGTAGCCAACCGTGCTAATCGGATGTGCGGGGAAGGACAAACCAAATACAAAAAGCAGTTTTAAAGAAATTAGATCGTCAATCGAGATGATGATTTCAAAGTGTAATATCGGAAGAGCGTTCCAGACGGCCGCAGAAGCGCATCTGAAAGCGCCACGCGATGCGGTGACGACCGCCGTCGATGGTTAGCAGCCAACAGCCGAAATGTGATCAAGTAAATCTGTTTATTGGTGAAAAGTGTTACAGTTAAACATTCACATTATACCTACACGATCCAACCTCAAAAAACTATTCTGAATTATATATCTGGCGTGAACGCTTATGTAGGAAATTCTAAACTTCCAATTGCGAGATCGAGTTTCTATTCGGCACAATGTTAATTAATCAATAAAGCAGAATATCCCTTCAGAGCCAGGTTGCTGAATACACGCGTTCCTTTTTAAAGCCAGAACCTCAGCCACGAGACGCAGGTCCAAATGAAGCAGCAATGGTAACACTACAGTCATGCATGTGCCATGGGTGTTTAAACATTCCATTAATATGGTGGTAATTTACACTAAATAAGTCACAAGTCCAAATTTCAGCCACCGTCGCACCGATAGTGAATGACTTCAACCCACCGAACCTCCCGGTTCCCCAGCTGCCCGGCTAGCTCAGTCGGTAGAGCATGAGACTCTTAATCTCAGGGTCGTGGGTTCGAGCCCCACGTTGGGCGCGCACCTTTTTTTATAATCACATTTTTTTCCCTCCCTGAATCGTACCTTTGAATTAAAGTTGAAACTGATGTTCACGCGTTTGTTGCCAGACTACTTGTTTGATCAAGGATGTCAGTTTGAAAGATACTCGATGTTTTAACGAAATCCACATCTGGTTATACGTCTCTTGCGCCCCCCACAGACACATGTTGTAATTTCAAGAATCCTTTAGAATTTCATATTCTACATTCCTTAAAGATTTAAGTGCCGTATAAAACACTTCCCTTGCAGCGATCAACACATCGTCAAAGTTTAAGTTCAAAGTCAAAATAATAAAACGTAGTGCACAAAGATGGCGTGTAGCATAACAGTGTGCGTCCATGGTGAAGACGTTGCATAGCAGAGCGCCGTGTTTAATGGTGAACAATATGGTATATGGTACAGCATAGTGTTGTAAACGGTAGTGAACAAGATGGAAGATCACAGCAGTGTTCATAGTGAAGATGTTGCATAGCAGAGCGCCGTGTGTTCATGGTTAAGGGGAGTGGATTTTGGAGGAATTTCCCATATTGTTTTAACCGTGTAAACCATTTAACTCCCAATTGTGTTTTGCAAGCTATAATGTTAAGTCGTACGTGTATTATTTTAGGAAACAGATGCAGTGAAATCTAAAGAACGTATTTTTCTCAGGACCCCATATTTGTGGATATTGTTTCGCGTGTAAAAGTTGACCGATAGTCAATGAGCACCTGGGAATCCGTGTGAAATGTAAACGAACGTTGCGTTACAAAAAAACCACATTCACACACAACATCCAATATTGAGGGCACACTCTCTGGGGTTCACGTCAGTGCAACGCACACATTGTTCATTTTATTTTGAAGCCTCGCCCAGAGAACATCCACACTGCAAACCTGCACAACTCCCTCAAGCCAGAGCCATCGTGACAACAGGAATGCAAGCACTCCACTCAGTTTTCAATGTAAAGGAATTTAAATCACCCCCCCCCCATTTACAGCGTCGAAATCGAAATAAAGGAATTTCTAGGGTCTTGTTTGGGTAAATGAAGTTGTAAGGCATTACGTGGCAGTGAAACATCTGTTATAAAGGGCACTAAAACAGGCCACACTCTCAAAAGCAGGTTTCACACCCATGATGGAATACTGTTGGTGCGAATTTTAATTGTTGAAAACATTTGCGCAGAGTTTTAGAACCACTAAATGCCCGCATCGCACCTGTACCCCAGAGCAGTGCATCGACAACATTTCCTTCGGGGGCTGGTAGGTCATGCCAAGAAGCCACTTGGATTCTTGGCGTTAGCAGCACAAGACGTTTGTACCACGGAAAGCCTTCCCACCCTCTCATTAAAGCAATATCAGATGGGCTTGGGTGGATAAACAAAGCAAAATATATTGTTCCGTAATTATATGCATGACCATTATAATGAGTTACACTGCCGTTTGAAATTGGCGGTGGGTACTTCACATTTGTGGAAAACCGGTTCCCAAAGCAATTTTGCTTCGAGTTAACCCACCACAGGTGGTCCAAATCTCACAACGGTCGCCCGCACACAAAGAAATGTAACGCCCCAAGGCCCAGCGCCATCCAACGAGAACTGGAGACGAGACAGTATGAGAAGATGACAGTATGAAGAGACAACAGTATTTTGAAAAGCGCTGCGCAGGGATGGAATTTCTCCGTGGCACAGTAACATCTCCTAGACTCCAGCACAAGCAGTGGTGATTTAGATAATCAGTGGGTTTAAAACATGCACCGAACAGCCGGGGGGGGCACACACAGGGATTCTGAAACCAACATTTGTTGCAGTCATTTTCTTGGCAAGGTTAAGGGAAGAGCGTAGCAAGTTCAATTTATTAATCTTATACTACAACCCCCACCCCAGCTAGTAAAAAAATTACGCCATCCCCTACCATGCGCGTTTCAGTGTGCTCCAACTTTAGATCTACGCTGCAGCGTTCAGCACTGACAATTGCCAGGCCGTCCTGGGAAACAAGCGCTTTACACACAGCAGGGCGAGCCAATGAAGTTGCCGTCATGTAACCAAAAAAAAACATCCAAAGGCTTTAAGGCCTGGCCTTGGATTATCACAGACAACACAAAAAAAATATTACAAAATAAAACTCGCAGTGTCTGGGAATGTGCCGTGAACGCTGCGGGGGGACTGGTCCAAAAAAAAAAAAAACCTAAATGTTGTTGCTTTTTACAAAAAAAAGCAACACGCAAAACCCATCCCCATGATCAAGTGCTGCCCGCCCCCCCCCACCCTACACGGCCACCTTAAAGCTCATCATCGGACTTCTTTTTCTCTTTCTTCTTCTCCTCTTCCACGACCACGGGCTTCTTGGTCGCCTCCCGCTTCAAGTAGCTGATGAAGTCGCTCACCTCGCGGCCCCCCTGTACACGTACATCCACATACACGTCAAACTCCATCCAAGTCTCTTTCGTATGGCATGGGGCACACGGAGGGGGTAAGCAACAAGTGTTTATAGGCGTCATAGTTGAATGACACCGTTAGGATTGCAGCAATACTGTCAGGACGTGCTTAGATGATGTCGCATTCCCTCCGAGTGGTACGGCGTTTTTCGAGAGCGTGCACTTGCCTTGCAGGCCTCACTCACCTCGTATTTCTTGGGGCTGTCCTTGCTACCCATCGGGGAGAAGTATATAGTTGGGAACCTGAGTATGTGAGAGGGGCATGGGGAGAGAGTAAAGCACTTAGTAAACGGGGAGATGGTTAGCGGAGGTGTGCACATCAAACGCAGCTTCACGGAACAAGGAAACTCACCCTCTGACATCATACTGAGCCGGAACGTCATTCGCTGTGGCGTCCATCTTGGCGATGAGGATGTTGGGGTCGTTCTTGAGCTGTTGAGGAGCAATTATTGAGAACAAATCAATAAAAATCAATACATTTATCAGCAATAATTCAAAGCAACAGGCTAAATTTAGGCATAACGATTTAGTGGCCAAAATAGATCTTGACTTAAAGCCTTCGTGACCGCAGGAATTCATATTCTTTGGGTCTTTCAGTAAAGTCACGTAGATGGGTTCAAATTAATAAAAATAAACCAATCTACGTTACTTTACCGAAAGACCCAAAGGCGGCTAAAATAGATTTACACTTTACTCCAAACGTGCACGCAAGAATGGATTACCTTACAGATTGTGAAGTCTATGCACAAATTACTATTATTTGAATGAATGAACGAGAGGGTGGAAGACGAACAATAAAATGAGTTTCAAATAACGATTCTTAACAAGGTCATGAAATTACCAATACGGGGAGAGGCCGTACCTTATCGGCGAGCTCCAGGTACTTGGGCTCCAGGTTCTTGCAGTGTCCGCACCATGGCGCGTAGAACTCAATCAGCACGTCTTTGCTCTCGTCGTTCACCAGCTCGTCAAATATCTCGGCCACCACCACCTGCGGAGGTCAGATTGTGCTCATCGCCGCATCACGATCCCCCTCCGCTCGCCCCACCCCATGCCCGTTCGAGTAACAAATTATCCGTACAAATATTGGTTATTGTCGACCACACATGTATCAGCACTTTGTCAAAATTCTGCTGGATGAGGGCCTTCCATGCTAGCAATGGGAGTTTTATTTGAGCACACTTCACCATGCTGGGTAATGCAGGTAAGTGAAGATGGGGAATGTGCAGTGGACACCTACGGGCTCTCTGCCCACAGATTGTGATGATGGGGAGCATAGTTGTAAAGTACAACAATTGATTGTGCGCAACTGCCATCTGTAGATGACCACGCAAGCAATCCTGCAGCGGTCTATGACAACTTGTTTGCATGTGGTGGCGACGAGTCAAAGTACTGGCCCCCCAGGCTCCACCCTGCTTAGCACCCAAGATCAGGTGCACTCAGGATTATTAGCGATAGGAAAATGCCGAGAGACATCGCACGAGGACATTGGCGAGTCGGAGACAGCACAACTATCTGAAATTACTATTACACTCATGGCTTTCCTCGGATTGCTTGAACCAAAGTTCCACACTGCTATGGCAAAATGACTTTCACTCTGGGCCCTAGAGAACAGAGTAGGTGATGAGGTCATGTTAGAGCTGACCTTCACAGGCCCATCGTTGTCCTCGGGGATGGGCTCAGACTTGAGGTGCTTCTTGAGTTTTCCATCGAAGTAATCCTGCAGGAAGTTTTCAAGAGACTTTCCGTCGCGCCTGTACGCACACAGCACCAAATGCACGTGTAAAAAAAGCACGTGTTAACCATCGCACATGGACCTAGCAGGGCTTCACATTACACACCAACGTCATGCAGCAAAAAAACCTGCAAACTAACACAGATTTAGAAACAAACGGCAGAATTATATTATCAGACACCTCACATTTAGCACCACGTTTTCAAATATTTCACCAACATTCTAGATGACAAGCAAACACAACCAAGTTAACTATTAAATCACCTAAAATACCACCTTTATAAAAGTGACAGTGCATAGAAAGGTCAAACCCGATGTGAAATAAATGCAACAATTGACTTTTTTTGGAGGGAGAAGCTTGACATCTATCGTACTTTCAAATATTTGAACGTACCCGGAAGTGAAAAGCCCCGTGCCAACTGAAAGTCTGCACCTCACGTCAGTCAGTATTTTGAAACCAGGCAGCATCCGCGATGGTGCGAGGCGAGGGGGGACACGCTCACTCACGTGAACTCCTCGCGCAGGATGTATTTGTCGCCGTTGCTCTTCTTGATGGCAACCACGGGCACGTCCCCACTCACGTGCTCCAGCCCGTAGTCGGACAGCTGCTGCCCAAAGTCCTTGTGGTTGGCGATGGCGTAGCTCAAGGTGTGGCCCTCCTCGATGAACTTTTTGGCCACCTTCATCACCCTGCGGGGGGGGGGCACACCAGAGCAGCACGAGTGGTTCAGCCAGCGTTACGGAAAGGGGGGGGGGGGGGGAAACGCACGCAGGGAGGCATCCACAAACAGCACGCAGGGCAAGACTTCACGCAGAACATGGTTTGTTTTTGCAGTATTGGTCAGAGCTGCGGAGCTTTTAAAAATTTGAATGCAATGCACAGTTGAAAGGTTAAGGATTGTGTGTTGTTATACTGAATTTTATATTCAAACGATTATTTTTCTCATCGGATTCGATTTCAACGGATGCATCGTTTTGCCGTTCTGGACCGAGGCAAAGTAACGCTGCACTTCGTTTGAATGCTTCGTCTCCCTTACAAAAGGGCGGCATTTGTATCGACTGCTCAACTGGCTGTCAAAGTTCATAAGCGTATGCGAGTAAATGCGCAAATGGTGGGTGGGTAGGAAGTGCACCTGTTCCTCCAGTAGTTGGAGCCCTTGGGGTTCTTGGTGTAGTCGACGTCATAATAAGCCACCAGCAGGTCCTTGCCCTTGAACAGGTCCTTGTTGTCATCCGTAAGGTGTGGGCAGATTCCCAGACTGAAAGTGGGGAGGGGACAAAAAAAAACTTAAGACCACCCCCTCCTCCTCCTTCCATAAGCGGTGCATCTTTGGGAATGCTTACGTTTGCAATATTTTTTGTACAATTGAAAACAAATTGTGGACCACAGCCATCTCAAAAGAATGAGCCGGGTGTTGTGGAGAATGCAAGTGATCTCACGCTTTGGAGGCAAGGGTTGGTGTAGATCAGGGGTCGGCAACCTACGGCTCCGGAGCCGCATGCGGCTCTTTACGGGCTGCTTCTTGACGATATGTACGTATGTACAGTATGTACTCAGATGCATTGCGGCTCTTGAAATACTGAATTTTGTACCGAATTGGAAAGAAATGGCTCTTCTTGTTATTTTGGTTGCCGACCCCTGGTGTAGATGATATAGATTTGTGATAAATCCGATAGAATATGAAGTGGACAGTAGGGGGCAGTAAAGCAAGCGTGTTAACAAATGTATGCAGTCATTGCTATCCCCACCTGGTTCAAATTCATGGAAACAAAGCCTAAAAATTGGCCAAGTATTTTTTTACAGCGCCAAATTAAATCGAGACTCTGCGAGGCTTTTCTGGATAAATACAAGGCACTGAGATTAATACCACGATGCATTCTCAATCCACTGCTAGACGAGGGCCACCCCACACCATGCAAGGGTTATTTGACCATATTTGACCATGCTGGTCAATGCAGGTTGAAGGCAGACATTCCACCATTGCAAAATGTACAAACACTTTGTGCACGTAGAATGTCGTTCACACCATAGGTCGCCAACCGTGCTAATCGAAGGTGCAGGGCGGAGAGAGACAACAAACTAAACACTTGAACAATGGCTGTAATTACACCGCCCCCTGCTGGGAGCATTATGCAGGGCTAATGGTAATGGTTGGACGGGCCGCATGCCGGCGATCGCCGTCGTGCTCACATGTTGTCCTGGATGAAGGCCTTGATCTTGGCAGAGCTGTAGGAGTCCTCGGCATACGTCACCTGCGTCTCCTCGAACTTGCTAGCGAGGCGAAGCGGCCGAAACACCACGATCGCCCTGAACGCGCGCACACACCACGCATGCAATACCCCCAGATCAGACGCATGTCCGTGCGTACACCTGACACACTGACATTGTATGCACACCACCTACACCACTCTTAAGTGCCAACTGATAAGTACTACAACTGCTTCCAGTAATTACAGTGATGTATAGGTATACAGAATAAATTGGCAATTCACAGCTATCGTTTAATAATCCTCTACTACAAACGATATCAAATCGAAAGCAGCTAAGTACATAATTTGAACGCTTAGAAACCCTCCCTTACAGGAAGCAACAGCACCCAACGTTATGAAATAGTAAAGCCAAAATATTCGGCCACTGGAATTAGGTTTGACAGAGCAGCAACCGCCAGAAGTGTCAGGCAGGGCACGTGACGTGTGGTGCGGCAAGCAGATAGCACGGCCGAACGGAGAGCCACTCACTCGTCAGTGCCCTGCTTGTCCAACACGGCCTGTACGTTGCTGTGAGCAAAGCGGTAGTTATCCCTCTGCGAGCTCGCCACCTTCATGAACTCCGTCTGTGCATCACCGCTCGCATCCTTGAAAAATCCTGCCAACGTAGAAAAAGGGAACAATAACGAAGACAATCGCATCGTAGCTTTGTCGTTCGTCATGGAAAATTGCACGCATCCAAGTGAAGAAATTGAAAAGTGGGGAGGGATAACAAATGGAGCTGCCAACACGGTGCCAATAACCTCGTCATGAGACCAGTCAAGAACGGTGTAGGATCCTAACAGCAGACGGACGTGGGTCCGGTGGCTCAGGGAAGCTTCTCACCTAAAATGCTGGGGTCGCTATCCCCAACAAACTTCTCCAAGTCCTCGACAGTCTTCAGTTCCACAGAGCTGGGGCCGGCTTGCTTCTTCAGGAAGCCAACGATGCCATCTGCACAGCACACAGACACAACAGAATATGCACGTGCTCAGACACGTGGCTGGTTTAGCCGACTTTTCTGGACAAAGGGCAACATTATTTGCATCAGCAAAGGGCACTTTAGGAAAACACGTTGTGGAAAAACACCAAAGGGTTAGGTTACCCACAGAAATGACACTACATGTCATCATTATTCCTCCTAAGCCAACACATGTTGTATTAGCTCTTATCAAGTGATTGGAAATGAAACAAAAATTCAACAAAAATTAATAAACGTGTCTAACGGGCTTAAAATGATTCAAAATGTTGCAATTAAGCCACCTCAAAAGTAGTATTATTTTTTTGGTTAAAACAATTTGTGCAAATAGCCATCCAATTTCTACAACTCTTATGCTTTGTTTACTGCAAAAAATGTACACTTCACTTAAAAATTGCTGGTGGTATTTAATTTAATTATGAACGTCTTAAAAAGTATACATAAAAGTGGACATTTTTGTTTTTATATGATGCACTAAAAATCAGAGGTGTGGACTCGAGTCATGTGACTTGGACTCGAGTCAGACTCGAGTCATGAATTTGATGACTTCAGACTCGACTTGGACTTGCATAACAATGACTTTGTCCCACCTCTGCTAAAAATAGACCCCATCATACACAGGTCGAATATACCAGATGGTAACTTAACCAACATTTGCCAGACACCCTTTCAATGAGCATCTCCCCCATCCACATCACTCCAGTATCGATTCGCAAGAAAATGCGAGTACCAGCAGTCCGGGGGCCATCGTAGTCGCTGGACAGCTCGCCGTCACGGAATATCTTCAGAGTGGGGTAGCCACTCACGCCAAACTTGTTACACGTTTCCGTGTTGGCGGTGCAATCCACCTGTGACAGTGTAAAGAAAAAACGTCACACCATGCTGAGATTGCCATGTATTTCCTCCCTCCAACACAAGAGGGCATGGCCGTAAAGACTCGGCGTTGATTTTGCAAGCGGGCGCACCGCTCTGAAAGGGTGAGTAGTGCTCTTACAATTAACTGAAATAAAGCTATTGTTACTTAGACTTGAGGTTTCCACGGCCTTGATACCAATTCATATTATATCCTCACCTGTGTACGACTACGTGATTAACTGTAATTTAAGCAACAATTTGTGTTTAAGTTACACACCGATTCATACCTCAATTAAGTTAGACTCTAGATTATTTTTTCTGAAATTACAGGTATAGGGAGGGACCTTTCGGCTGACTCTGTAAAATCAATATACAACATCGTGCCTTCTCTTACAGGCAATACTGCACACCCACACCCAAGTTGGACTAAGTGTACCGCCCTTTAAAAATGCGCTTCCACAGTAAATCGGAGGATTTAAACAAAGTGAAGAATAAAATAAGCCTCTAATGTCATTACTTAAAGTAGCATGCTATAGTTAAAATTAAATTGACCTTTGGGCTCCACATATTTGCTTTGCATGTTTAGGCGGTGCGGCTTAGGTCGATTGAAATGCATTCTGCCACGTGAGACAGCACACATTCTAATCCTTAGGATTACCTAAATTCAGTGGCAAGAACTGAAAAGCTGCACACACAAATCCACACTACTTCTGAGGAGCTAACACATTCACAAGGCCGCATAAAACAAGTGTCCTGCATTGGGACCTTTGCTAACTACATTTTAACTTTAATTTACCAGTGAAATTAATCATTCATTTCTTAGTTTCCTGCTTTTGTACTGGTGCCCATTCAAGCTCATTTTATAATAAAAAAACTAACCTGCTCAGTATAATTCTAGATTTGAAGCTGTCAGTGACTGCAAGGATTCATACTCTTAGGTTTTTTTCGGTAATGTCACATAGGTAAAAATAAGAAATAAAAATAATCGCCTGATACAGTAAATGTATCTGTGACGGTCCCACCTGATGACGGAGACTTGTGTTGCCTTCCGAAACGTCGTGATTTATTATTTATTTTATTATTATTTCTAGAATTTTTATTATTTATTTTTACCTACGTGACTTTACCGAAAAAACCTAACTGCTCAGTATAGTCCGCACCCATAGCGATTTACCCCCGTGTCCCACGCACTCTTTGTACAAGATGAATGATAACACGCTAAACATTCCTCTAAAACTACACTGAGGCTGCACATCATCTCTGGCGACTTCACTTCCGGGGTCACGGATTACAGCGCGATTAACCACTGCTGCTCACGCAACGAGTGCGCTATAATAGAAGGGGGGGGGGGGGAGAAAAACAGGCGACCTGGAGAAAGGGCACTCGCACAAGGATATAAATTAAAATGGGTTCTAAATCGTGTCCAATTTAGTCGAGTGGGTGCAAGGTGGCCACATCGAATCACGCAAAGCGCTGCAAATACCAAGTATGCGCCACCACGGCCGGCAGCCCTGTAGTAGTAGGGTTGCAAGGCAGCATCAGCGGTGTTCACATTTCTAGACGTTGCGTATAAACGCAGACACAATGCACTACCCCCCCCCCCCCACTACAACCAAGCTTTGTGCAACATTCAGGGCAACGCTGCATCGCCCACTTCACGGAGCCCTCCCCTGGGTCGACATCCGTGTCCGGCTCGGGAGGCGTGAACGTGCCCAACCCCGGCAAGTTTACTGAAGGGTGGCAATGAGGAGGGAGGGGGGGGGAGAACCGGGAAGCAAGAGGTGGAGTGTGTGTGGGGGGTTCCTATTGAAGTGGAGAGATCAGCGCTGACGACAGCAGCCGGGTGTGGCCAAACGAGAAGACGAGTGGGCGACAAGGCGAACTTTCACCCCTGCCGAGATACCCATCCCCAGCAGCTGGGGGTTACGTCGTTAAGGGCGGCAGAAGAGACCCCAAAAGTTCGCCAGCGAGCACGGCAGAGCACGCACCTTGGCCAGCGCGACGGTGTTCTTCAGCTTGGTGGCGGCCTTCTCGTACTCGGGGGCAAGTCGCTTGCAGTGGCCGCACCTGGAGCGAGTGGACAATGATTTGGGCAGCGTCAGGAGGAGGAGGCGGCGAGGAGCCGCGGCATTTGTCGAGTTACACGACACGAACCACGGGCCGTGCACCGACGGCGATTGCGCAATACCAGAGTCGGGTTGGCCACCGTCAGTCAGCATGCGATGACCGAACCGAGATTCGTTATGTCCACATCTAACGTTAGGTGGACGGCAACGCTACATTAAACATATTTAATGACAGCTTTATTAACTCGTACATTGAGCTATATTTTCGCGAAGTTAGGTCACATCGATTAATATTTATTACACGGAAAAGCAAGTTTGCGTCATGCATTCGTTTTAATCACTATACATGCATTAGCCAATGTACCATTTGACAAACACAAACAATATCTCACGAAAAATCACGACGAGCCTGAACCTGTTTAAACAAAAGTCGATTTACAGCCGAGGTTGGAATTTGACCAAGTCCCTTGTAAAAATAGATTAAAACCCATTCTCAAACATTAACAAATCACCCACTTGGAGCAGGCACCAGTCAAGCAACTTAAAAATCACGGCAGCACACACGATGCATTTAAACAATTATTTTTACTTTTAAAACGACGGGGAAATTTATTCCAAATTAGTTTAAAGTGCCCGGCCGCGAGCATTTCCTTTAAGACTCGACGTGCAAATTAATCGGCGCCACTGCCACACAAACACGACTCATTAGCAAGTGCACGGTCACAACTACCGTCACATCTCTTGAAGTGGCGTTCGCCCGGCGGTGTTCTTTCTTGCAACGATTGTCTTTTTAAAAAGCACCGAGACATTCCCATTGGCAACTCAACCCCCTCAACGCAGAGGCACGCGAAGCCGAGAGCCGCGGCCTCGCCTAGAACCCCTGCCGGCTTCCCTGCCACACGCCGGGCGACCTCGCCTCCAGCAAGCGCCTCGCTCACGGCCTCCCCCTCCTCCTCCCCTCGCTCACCAGGGCGCGAAGAACTCGACGAGCACCATGTCGTGGCCGGCCACTCTGGACGCGAAGTCGGCGTCCGTGAGGTCGAGCACATCGCTGGCGCTCGCCGCGGCGAGCAGCGCGAGGAGGGCGACGAGGGAGCAGGAGGCGGCGGGCACCATGACGGACAGCGTGGCGGGTTGCTGCTGCTGTGTGCTGCTGTGTGTGTGCTGCTGCTGTCTCTGCTGCTGTGTGTGTGCTGCTGCTGTCTCTGCTGCTGCTGCTGTCTCTGCTGCTGCTGTCTCTGCTGCTGCTGTCTCTGCTGCTGTGTGTCTCTGCTGCTGCTGTCTCTGCTCGCGGCTGTCTCGGGGGTGGCGGCAGCGGAGGACCGCAGGAAGAGTGGCGGTCCAGCTGTGTGGCGCGTTTTGATTGGATCCCGCGGCGGCACGTGATGCGACGCGTGCGCTTCTGATTCGTCGCCGACTGCGGGGCGACGTTTGACCCCCGCGCCCAAATCCCTCGCCTCGAGCGGCCCCCCCCCCTCCCCCCGCCCCCCCCCACCCACCCCCCGCCCCCCCTCACCCCGCCCCCCCCCACCCCCACCCCGCCCCCCCCCACCCCTCGCTCCCCCCCACCCCGGCCCCCACCCCCCCGCCCCTTTGTAGTGCTGGCCACGCCAGACAGCACGACAAAGCCAGCGACGTTTCGGGCAGTGGCCCTTCTGAATAGCACAGAACACAGAGTGTTAGCACAGAATGTTAGCACAGAGTGTTAACATAGAGTATTAACATAGAGTGTTAACACAGAGTGTTAGCCCAGAGTGTTAACACAGAGTGTATAATATTAACAGAGTGTTAACACACAGAGTGTTAACATAGAGTATTAACACAGAGTGTTAACATAGAGTGTTAACACAGAGTGTTAGCCTAGAGTGTTAACACAGAGTGTATAATATTAACACAGAGTGTTAACACAGAGTATTAACACAGTGTTAATACTCTGTGTTAACAGAATGTTAGCCCAGAGTGTTAACACAGAGTGTATAATATTAACACAGAGTATTAACACAGAGTATTAACATAGAGTGTATAATATTAACACAGAGTGTTAACACAGAGTGTTAACACAGAGTATTAACACAGTGTTAATACTCTGTGTTAACAGAGTGTTAGCCCAGAGTGTTAACATAGAGAGGCCGAGTGGGTAAGTGTTGGGAGACTTCACTTTGACACCGTGATTTCCTGATTATAATGAAACAATGCAAATGTTTCCTGATGTTTTTTTTATTGTCTCATGTAAGTATTCATACGCCAATTGTAAACCTGTTAATCGGTAAGTCTTTTAAACGTTAACATCGATCAGGCTTCGTCAGTCTCCAACTTACCCACCCTTTATGGCCTCGCCGTTTACGTGCTATGAAGAAGGGCTATTGTTCGAAACGTCGACTGTTTTATTGGTTTTCCCTTTTCAGGCCACAGTGCAATTGAAGAACGTGTTGAATGATGTTTTGTTATTTATGCAAAGGGAACGAGTTGACCTTGCTGCAACAGATCTACCCATAATGCAGTGCATCAGCAACATTGTTTAATGTGACGTTTAATACATTTTCGTTTTTTGAGCAGAAATCAATTTTTGGTGATTAAAAAGTTCGTCTGTTGCTCATAATCTACTAATTAGTCAACCGTTCATCAGAAAACACGTGAAAACGTCAACTCTTATCAGACCCCGTGGTGAAAACAAGTGCAGTCTCCAAATATTGTTATCAGAATATTGTATTTATCTATACTGGAGGAAGGCGATGAGCGATCAAGCGCTTTCTCACAGATGTCCAGTAGCCTGGACGATGCCACTGCATTAGCTCTCTGGCCTCTCTAATATACGCTATGGAGAAGGACTGTTACCCGAAACGTCGCCTCGTATATATGTTTTCCCGTTGAAGGCCACGACACCGAGTTATCGACAAACGTGTTGAGTGTGTTGACATGTCCCTCGCTGGGTGCGGTTCTTCCGCCTCTGTTGATAAGCAACGCGTCTCGATTTCTGGCGTTCTTGCATGCTATGGCCACGTGACTTTACAATCTATTTGGTTCTTTCGGTAAAGTCACGTAGGTAGAAAATGAAATTTATTTTAATAATACAATAAAATGAATTATTTATTTTCTACCTACGTGACTTCCCGAAAGAACCAAAGAGTATGGATCCCTGCAGTCACGAACACTTCAAATCTAGATTGGCTTTACATTGTTTGTCGAGTTCCAGTATCACGGGATGCAAATACTTGCAGATCATTCGCATTATATGGAAATCTTAGGATTCCTAAAAAGCTAAATTCCACGCATAATCACCACTCTCGCAGGAATATTTCGACACACCAACTGATAAGATCCTTACACATCGCCAGTCAATAAGCAACGTTGGGTCAACGTTGCTTGTTAAATTGGATGCATCATAAGATACTAGTTCATAAAGTCTGTCTTCGCCAGGCAAAAGTTTTCAATAAATATAATAATTAACCTGATTTAATGTTTTTACAATCCGTATCTACGATCAGACACTAACAACAACTCAAAATATTTGAATTTTTCGCACAAACACAAAAATTGTTGACGAATTTATTCAACTTCGTATATTTAAAGACGTACTCATCGGAAAGCACTCAATTTAAAGATTACGTTGTTTTTTATTTTAAAGAACACAAATTAATACTCTAAGGAGAAGCTCCTATCTTTAACCGTTTTCGAATTATTCAGATTTGAATCATAAAATGTGTATTTTTTCGTTCCGAAATATCTCAAAAACAATAAAAGATAGAACAATGGTTCTCGCGTTAATTAAATTTGCCGTCGAAGGCGAAAACCCCCTGCAATGTTACATTTTGAACGCTTTCTGAATGACACGCACAAACATGTTTATAGGGCGCTAAAAATCCAGTTTTGGGGGCCTTAAAATAAAAAATCTCAGATTTTCAGATTTTTCTGTGGTTTCTATCCTAAAAGATACATTTATACCAAATGTCAGCTGTCTACCTTGTCGGGAAGTACCCTAAAGGTCTCTGAGACATACAGATTAAGGTCTTTATTTTCTAGATATACTTTCAACATTAACTAAATTATATGATAACAAGGTTTTGACAGAAAGCACTGAGCTGAACCTGTGTTTACATTCAATTTGAGTTACACAATGATGCTGTCATAGAGTGAAATGAATGAAAGCCAAGTAGCGACTGGCAATTTGGACAGGAACCAAGACTTGAGAGCAAGGGAGTAAGTAGCACGAGAGGACAACCCGAATTGGCTGACTTCACCATGTTCTCAATCCACTGCTGGATGAAGCCCTCCCACGCCGTGTCGGGCATGCTGGTTTGGTTAGCCCTACTTCACATGTTGGTTAGTGAGGGTTGGTGAAGGGTGGGTGGGGGGTAATAGTGGGAGGCACTGGGGGAAGCCACCACTCGCCACTTGTGTTCGGCGTGGTTGGGAATCGAACTCGAGGTTACCGGGCGCGTAACGCAGTGAATGAGACGGTCTGTCACACCACCACCACCACCCTCCGGCTCGGGCGCCGCGGTGGCGAGGAGATGTTAACTACCTCGCCTGGTATGCAGGAGATCGTGGGTTCGATCCCGACCCTGACACCCGTTGTATATTTGGAGTTTGCGTGCCTCTCTCTCCCCGTGATCGCGTGGATTTTTCTCCGAGTCCTCCGGTTTTCCCCTCCGCGTTTATAATCAAAGACACGCGTTTTGAGTATTTGGCTGCTATACATTTCCCCGTGATGAGCCACTTCGTTGAGCTGTCATTTGTGGCCCGGCCACTTTTAAAAAGAGCTACAGAGCTCAGTGGGCCTTACCTGGAACGATAAAAAAAGTTTTTCGAGTTTAGGATACTTTCATGATAACAATCTTGCGATTTGCTAATTCAGTTAACGCGAATGCCAGCCACATGGCGTGGCCCTCTGGCCATGTGAATGGGCGTGGGGGGTTTAGACCGCGGCTGGGCACGTCACACACGCGGAAGACACACACAGCGCTTGCAGGAGAAGCTGCCGTAGTGAACCTCCACTTTCATCATCCTTTACCAAGTTGTCGAACCTTCACACAGACTCCCAAGCCGCCAATGCTGGCGAGGCGGTGCCGAGTGGCTTAATTGATTCACTCTCTGGAAGCGAATCGAATCGCGCTCAGCACAATGAGTCGCATTTACGACAACAAGAAGCTGGAAGCGAGGCCCGTGCACAGCGAGACGTGGCCCGGACCCTGGGAGCCAAGCGCGTTTGAGCAGTGAGTGGTGCAGTGGTCGGTGGGGGCGGTGGCTATTGTGAACCACCCATTGCTGTACGTCCATGATCTCCGTGAGCGCGATATATCCACTGCTGGATGAAGATCTCCCCCACCCCTTACCTCCCCCTTACCCCGCCTTACCCCCCCCCCCCCTTTACGCCGCGACCGTCGCCTACCTCGAATGGTGCTTTGTTAACAAGACAAAGAGCCCCCGTGTAGCCTGTTACAGACTGTCGGGGCAAGTGCTGTGAGCGAGCACCTATGAAGGCCGGCACGGCACACGAGGGGGGGGAGGCGTGCCCACAACCACGCCCGGCCGCCTTTGTCTTCCCAGTGCTGTAACACACCGCACCGGGTACTCGGGACCCGTTCAGATATCCGTCACTGGTGTTCGGCCGTGAGCGGGAATCGAACTCGGGTCGCCGGGTAGCGCGCCGCAGAGCGCTCACCACTCAGCACCAATCCCGCGTGGCACGTGCACCAGCTGACTCCATCGCTCCGTCTCAGCGTTGGATGTCCTGCCGGGCACCATCATCAGCCTTGCGAGCGATTATTTAATCCCCCCCCCCCCCAACATGACCGGATTCTCCGGAATATAAGACGCACTTTGATCCTGTTCGGTATTGTAGAGCGAAAGTTTGGGTTTGCGTCTTATAATCCGGTAGCTGTGTGTGCTTGTGTGAGACTTGGATGTGGATTAAACATTTTTTGTATTAAACTATTCGCCTAGCTCATGTATATGCCATGAAGCAGGACTATTGTCCGAAACGTCGGCGTTATTGACTAACGTGTCGCGTTTCTTGTTAATTGTGAATGTGCACCGCTGCCGAGATTGGCACCGCTGCCGAGATTGGCATCTCGTCATTTTCTCCAGTGGCCGATTGTATCACTCCATCTCCGCGAGGAACGGATTCCCTCCCTCCCTCCCAGTGCGATGGGATCCAACTCAGCCCCCCAAAATGTGCGGAATCTCGCTCTCCACAAGTTCAGCCACAATGTGTCTAGGTGAATCTTTATTTTGTAAACCATACCCACACGCTCTGCCCATCACCAAACCACGCGGGAAGCCGTCACTGCCAAGCTCAGCCTGGTGAGCGCTTGGTGATTGGTGCAATGTGAACTCGTAGACTTGATTTGAGGGGCGCCACGGTGGTTGTGACGTCAACTACCTCGCCAGGTGTGCAGGAGGGCACGGGTTCGATCCCCATCCTGACGCCTGCTGCTGCTGTATATTTGGAGTTTGCGTGTCTCTCTCTCCCCGTGGTCGCGTGGATTTTTTTTTCCGGGTCCCCCGGTTTTTCCCTCCACATTTAGAAACATCACGATTATTATTTGGCTGCTTTAAATTTCCACATGATTGTCCACTTTGTTCAGCTATCATTTGTGGCCAGGTGGCTTCTGAAAAACAAGTTAATGCCACAGTGGGCTTTGCCTGGTAGGATGGGGGTGGTTTAGTTTCATTTGTTTGTGTTTGGGCGATTTGTTAACCTTTCCTGTCGTGTTTGTGTCCTCTTTGTTGTTGTCACGTTCTCACCCGCCCTACTGGACATCGATAAAAATAGATTTATAGCTCATAGGATTCCTCCAGTACAAATATGCCAATTCTGAATTGGTGACCACCACTAACAACGTTTATCGGCGGAAAATGGGGTCACGTGGTGGGCAGCAGCGGGTGGTGCAGCGAAATCTCTTATATTGTATTCGACCCACCTGCACACGAACTGACCCACGTGGTGAAGTATGGTCAAACTACCCCCACGGTGTACGAGGCCCTCATCCAGCAGTGGATTGACACTGTACATGAAGATGATGCTAGCCAAGCATTATTGAATACGGGGGCCAATGTTAGGCAAACTCGCCCAACGGTGTTGTGTGGTTAGTGATTACATATTAATGCGGTGCTGTCTGTTTGTTAAGTCCAGTGCTAAGGACTCAAAAGAGTGCACATTAGCAGGCGTCATCCAGAATTGTAAAGTCTGCATGCTCGCAAACCCAGCGCAGTGATATTTGACTTCCTTCTAAACCCAGAACTATGGACTCAACAGCTGAGATGCAATCCAGTCCGATGACACAGGTGTACAGCCAAAATGCTTCCGAAATGAATGTAGTCCAACTTTACTAATTCTGGGTCACTGAGAATGAAAATGATACTTACAATTGTTGATTGGCTCTAGTTTTCAAGCTATGCTACTGATTCTAAATTTGAAGCGTTCGTGACTGAAAGGATTCATACTCTTAGGTTTTTTCGGTAAAGTCACGTAGGTAAAAATAAATAATACAAATTATAGAAATAATAATATAAATAAAATTATTAATCACGACGTTTCGGAGGCATCACAAGTCTCCGTCATCAGGTGGGACCGTCACAGCTAAATTGACTGTATCAAGTAAATTTGATACAGGAATTTTAATTATTTATTTTCTATTTTTCTACGTGACTTTACCGAAACAACCTACGCCTATGCTACTGGGTCAGTATATACGACTCTTGACTTGGGAATGGCGGAGGATAAGTGAGTTATACAGGGAAGGCATCGCAATTTAAACCAGAAATTACTAAAGTACATCTTTGACTAGATCTATGAATACATCTATGACTAGTTTTGGACAGTACTTGATTTTTGAGCAAAACAATGAATGACGCAATCTGAACCTGGTATTGCTCATACACGATATGAATTGTATCGTGTTATTCCTATAAGTCATGGATAATGCAATCATAACTAGGCTTACATCCCTCTGCTGAACAAATTGCCCTATATCAGCTCTAGAAATCATGCAGTGTCGTGCTCTCTTATTTGTCAGTGTTTGATTTTGCAAAGGGACACATTTTTGTTTAGCCAAAGTGAGCAGAGATGCCTCGTACTTGTGTGAACAAAGCGGGTAACTTCTGCTATGTTTGTGGTGAAGTGATTTTTGCATCACAAAAGCGCAGCATAATCACTATGGTTAAGAAAGCCGATCACATTTACTTTGGCTGCAAAATTGGAGATCAGGATAAGATGTGGGCCCCACAGATATGCTGCAACACTTGTGCAACAAATCTTCACCAGTGATTGAACAGGAAAAGGTAATCTATGCTTTTTGAAGTGCCAATGATTTGGAGAGAGCCAACAGATCATATCAAGAAAAAGTGGACTGTGCATTATCTAAACATTCCATCAGCTATACGCCCAGTACCCCACGGAGAAGGACTGCCGGTTCCTGATGCACCAGAATAATTCTCACTTGAGTCAGACGAGGAAGAGGATGAAACTTCTGGTCCTAAACCATCAAGGTCACATGACCCAGATATTCTCCCATCCTTCTCCTCTGAACCACACATCATAACAGAAGGTGAACTGACAGACCTTGTCAGGGATTTGGAACTACCCAAGAGCAAGGCAGAGCTGTTGGGCTCCAGACTGCAGCAGTGGAATCTCCTGGCAGGTGATGTTAGGGTTTCCATGTTCCATGACCATCAAAAGGATCTTGGCCCATTCTTCTTCATGAAAGGTGATCTTGTAGCCTGCAACAACATCGATGGTGTGATGGCAGCCCTCAACATTGTTCATGATCCAGATGAGTGGAGACTGTTCATTGATTCATCGAAGATGAGTCTTAAAGCTGTTTTGCTGCATAATGGCAATGTTTGCCATCAATTCCAGTTGGTCATGCAGTCCATATGAAGGAAACCTATGACAACATGAAACAACGTTTGAGGTGCATAAACTTTGACCAACATCAGTGGCAGCTTTGTGGTGATTTGAAGGTTGTTGCTCTCTTGCTTGGTCTGCAGACTGGACACACAAAGTACTGCTGCTGTTTTATCTGCGAATGGGATAGTCGTGCGAGAGATTCCCGCTACATCAAGACAGATTGGCCACTCCGACAGTCATTGGAGCCTGGGAGAAAACTTGTTCAGCATCCACCACTTGGTGAATCAAGGAGGATTTTATTACCACCCTTACACATGAAGCTGGGTCTGATGAAGAACTTTGTCAAAGCCATGGACAAAACACAAGCAGCTTTCAAGTACCTCCGTGGAAAATGTCCAAGGTTAAGTGAAGCTAAGATAAAGGAAGGTGTCTTTGTCAGTCCTCAGATTCGTGAACTTCTTCGAGATGATGCATTTGACAGTGCACTGTGTGGCGAGGAAAATACGGCATGGAAAGCCTTTCAATTAGTGGCAATACATTTTCTCAGAAACAACAAGGCAGACAACTACAGGGAGTTGGTGTAAAACCTCCTCAAGGCATACAAAAGCCTTGGTTGCAACATGTCACTAAAGAAAAATGTTTTTCTCTCTCATCTAGATTTATTCCCACCGAACTGCGGAGCAGCGAGCGACGAGCGTGGCGAGCGATGTCACCAGGACATTGCGACAACGGAGAAACGCTATCAGGGCAAATGGAGCCCATCAATGCTTGTAGACTATTGCTGGACAGTGACAAGAGATGCTCCATTTAATGAATACAAGAGACAAGCCAAGAAGCGCCGAGTAGACACTGAATAAGGACTAGACTATGCACTTATGTATACATTATAGTTGTTTGCCTTGTGTTTCATGATACATTTTATCTATATAACCCTTTTGCTGATTTGTGTTACATGAACAGGCCAGGTGACATGTTACCATGTAAAGCAACCATAAACACATAAAAAGGCCTAGGTTTACAATTTACGAGTAAAACTCTACTACCTATACAATATATATAGACGTAAAATGTAAAAACTTGAATATCTTGGGAACAGTAGCCAATCAGTTGTTATAATTGTCATATTTGAATTCAGCACGTAAAACTCCATAATAAACAGCACATTTAATCTCTGAAGCAGACGATGTCTAAAAAATTGTAGGCCAGTGTTATATGAAACGTCTCACCTATCCCTGTGAAATCTGACAGCGTGCATACAGTCTCTGATTCAAAGCCAGGGTTCACGAAACCAGTGCCTTGGAACCTTTCATATCGAGGGCTGTGTGAAGGCCAGTCAAGGCCGGATCCTCTTGGCTGATGTCAGTTGTTGATATCCGCTTCCTCGTGTTGCTGCGCTTATGTCCACGCTATTGCTCTCGTAATACCGGTGACCCAAGTCACTCCTGTGAATGATCTCTCGAATTCTCACCGACTGAAACGAAACTTGCCAGTCCTCAGACAGGCCACACCCCTGAGGCCAAGCATTGAGACCTGAGGTGTTCTTGAGGCCAAGAACTGGGCAACAGGGCCCACGGATGCATGCCTCCAGACCTGGAACAACACTCCCTGTCTTCCCCAGTGCTGCGGTCGGATTGCATGGTAACGTTTACTCGGTTCTATGGATTCCGGCCGAGGGTGGTGGCACGCATGCCCGTGACTGAGCACTTGGTAGGAAAATGGGAAGATTGTGCCATCACTGAGCTCCTAGCACGCATGTATGCTGAATTTCTTTCGCGCCGTACGTAGCCAGCCGTGCTTATTGGACAAGAGACTTAAGACAAAAAGCAGTTCTAACAAAATAAGTTTAGATTTAAAAGTGCATAGCTCAGAGTGGCTTCCGAATAGCAGAAGGAAGAGTGTTCCAGACGGTTGCAAAAGCGCATCTGAAAGCGCGCGATGCGGTGACCATCTTTGTTCGATGGCTAGCGAAAACCCACCGCCGTGAGGATGACCGGAGTGTGAGTGATGGTTTATGCTCCTTGAAGAGATCAGCAAAGTATTGTGGTTAATTCGTAGCAAGCACTTTGTGTGTATTAAGCGTGACCTTACGATGTATCCGTTCGGCAACTGGAAGCCAATGCAGCTCAGCGAGCACTGGCCGGACACGGTGTCGGATCTTGCGGTACCCCTCACGACACGTGCCACCATGCCGTAGGTGTTGTTTTGGCCAGGGAAAGCGTGGCTATGGGTCCACTGTCTGTCTCTGCCCATCAGCCTGTCCTGTCCATTCGTCTGGCACTTCGTCCGTCCATCTCTCTGAGTGTGTCTCATTGGTCCATCCGTCTGTCTGTTGCTTTCAGGGGGAGCGGGGTACTGCTGGAGGGAACCCTTGGAGAGATTTCCCGTCACGTGATGCTGGATTCTGCTGGAGCCAAGGTGCGTGGCGGTTCGCTGGTGATGACCAGTGGTGCAATTGCGATGATCGCCAGGTTACAATAATGAGAATAGTCCTCTACCAAATAGCGTTTCGTCGAGGAGCGAGACTAAATTTAGAAAGTATGAAAAAAATGCTAAATGACGTGATTATATTTAAGCAGTTATCGGCGCATTCATCATTCATCAGCTGGGTCTGTCCCGGACACTGAAATGAAGCCCTGGTTGAGTTGGAGTTTGGCTCCACAGAACCGGAGATCAACAACATCATTATGGAGAGGAGGCCTTAATCCAGCAGAGAAAGCATGCCCGTGGTAGAACGTGGCAAAACTGGAGTGGTTTAAACTAAGGCCTGCATATGTGTGCGAGTCTCCGGCTGGGGCGTAGTTTTGGCCACCCACCCCCTCGTGCGCCGTGCTTGGCCTCCATAGGTACTGTTACTTGCTACTAACAGCACTTGCCCCAGCACCCTGTCCGAGGCTACACGGGCTCCCTGTGTCTGTTGTCTCCGCTGTGCAGCATCGCTACTCGGTGCTGCACGTGCGGCCGGAGCGAGCCCACCGGCGGCGCTGGGACGCCGGCGGCCGCGAGCTGGAGCCCAACTTCGGCGAGACTCGGCTCGTCAGCACGGGGCACCTCTTCTCCTCCTACAGTGCGGACGAGCACAACAAAGACAAAGATCCCCCGTGTAGCCTTTAACAGACTGTTGGGGCAAGCGCTGTTAGTCGCGAGCAGCGCCTGTGAGCGCAGGCACGGCGCTCCAGGCGGCAGGTGACCGGCACCGCGCCCGACCGCCTTCGTCTCCCCAGTGCTGATGTTTTATACACCGTGCCAGGTGCTGATTTGAGGTTGAGTCGATCTAGGGAAGGCCCAGGCCCCGTTCAAATTCTATAATCGTCACTGGTGTTGGTCGTGAGCGGGGAATCGAACTTGGGTCGTCGGGTGCGTAGCACAGTGTGTGAACCGCTGCACAAGCGCTCGCACACACACAAAGATAAAGATCCCCCATGTAGCCTTAACAGACTGTAGGGGCAAGTGCTGTCAGCGAGCACCTACGAAGGCCGGCATGACGTACCCTTATTCCTACCGTCGCCCCAACCGTGCAGAGTGCGAGGCCAAGGGAGAGACGGACCGCCTGTCGGAGAGCGAGCTGCGGCGCGCGGTGGCCCAGGCGAAGCTGGACTCTGTGGTGGGACGGCACGGCCCCCAGGGGACCCTGCCCTTCTGGGTGGCCGAGGACGACATGGACAAAACAGAGCTGGAGCTGGGAGACCGGATCCGCATCAAGACACGCGGGGACTCGCCATTCGTGTGTGCGTGAGCTGTTTCGTCTTGGTCTGGCCCGGCGTGTCGTGCGCTGTGGCGTGAGTGGCCCACGTGGTACCCAGCGGGGACGAACCTGCCCGGGTGCAGTGTGCACGTGGCGCTCGGTCAGTCCCGCAGACCGCGTTGACGGCGGTTGCAATTTACGTCGCGTCGAAATGCAACTCCAGCTGAGGCCACTCTATAAATGAGAGGGACCACAGCGGGGGGCGGAAGGCTGGCAAGAAACATTCACGGAGAGTGACGCTCCAATGTCAATCAAGACGTGCACATCAACAGTGCACGGTGCTAGGAGGGGATCGGTGACATCGCACGTGGCCTTCACGGCCCACGTGATGATTTATTCAAATTCGTATTCATGAGGTGACAATCGTGGAAATGACTGCAACATGAAAGCGAGAGGAATACAGTCGCGGCTCACAGTGGGCAGGGCGTCTTGTATCTTTCTGTGTCGTCTCCTCGCCCTCTACGTTCTCAGTCTTTGCCGTATCTCTCTATTCCTCCTCCTCCTTGCACTCAATCCACGCTGTCGCTCTCTCTTCTCGCCCCCCTTCACTGGAACAAACTTCCCCTCCACATTAAGCGGTCACCTTGGTTGACTCGTTTCCGCTCCGCACTAAAAATGTACTTATTGTTCCCGAGCTCACCCCACGACCCCCCCTTAATCCCCCCTCATAACCACCACCGTTGCTGTTCCCTCTTCATATGCTCATGACATGGCCATCACTCATTCACCCCATTCATCATTTACCGTCATCAATTTCACTTTCACCGAATTCACGCGATGTCAGATTCACCCCCGTTGCTTCCTCTCATCTCTTGTATTCACCTCATCCACACCGTCACATTCACATCTTGTACCGTTCTTTATTCTCTGTAAAGCGCCTCGATTAAGGCGCGAGATAAATGACGTGAAGATGAGATGAATGAGACCGCACCAAATCCACTGTCCTCCACAACTTTCCAACAGTTTTGTTTGAAGGAGACGTCCATTTCGAGGCTGTATTGTATCCCTCTCCGAACCAACCACGCACGCTTGATGAAATTCTAGAAACGAGATCTTCTTGTGAGGGACTCGAGCAAGATATGAACCCGTTAAAAAGAGTACCTGGCGAGAGGGTTGATGGCCATTGTAAATAGAACAGCAGCAGCTAAAACAAGACTGAAATAGAAAAGTACTATTGTTTATTTGACCAGGTAAGGTCCACTGAGTTGTGTAGCTCTTTTTCAGAAGCACCTTGGCTACAAATGATAACGAATTGGCTCAATACGTGGACATTTATAGCAGCCAAATACTCTAAACGCATGCTTCTAAATGTGGAGGGAAAAACCAAAGACCCAGAGGACTTGGAGAAAAAATCCACGCAACCACGGGGAGAACATAAAAACTTCAAATTTTCAGGTGTCAGGATTGAACCCATGTCCTCTTGCATAAGAGGCGAGGAAGTTAACATCTCAAAGGCAGTGAAGGTCACATGAAAATATTACCGATGCTGTTCGACCACCACGGTGCAGTTTAATGTACAAAGTTTGGTTGAAATCGGAGCGTCACTAACTGTAAATGTGCCTTGTGAGAGGGGCGGGTGATCAGGGCACAGAGACATGGGAGAGAGAGAACAGAGAGAGAGAGCAACACCACGGCACAGCTTGGGATCAAGCAACCGGGACCCGGCGCTGATGACGACCCGCGGGGTGTCGCCAGCGCAGCACCAACAGCCCAGGGGCTGATGGGGTGACATCGTTTGGAGAGCTTTCAAAAGCCAACATCCTCAACAGTTCGTTAGAAACCCACGGCGCGTAAACTCGCGTACGATGTCGGTTCATCTCGCCTCGTCGCCCACACGACCCTCACCCCGTTCTCCCCCCCCCCCCCGGCTTGCCGCCCGAGCAGTCTCGCTGGCGCGCGTCGACGCGGGGACGGTGACGCGCTGCAACTTTGCGGGCGACGCGGCGGCGGGCGCCTCGTGGACCGACAAGATCCTGGGCGTCAAGTCCGGCCTGGACGCTCCGCCGCCCGGCGCCGGCGGAGACGGGGAGGGGGCGGCTGACGACGAGTGGGTGAGCGGCGCGCGTCTCTGGAACGGCGGCGTGGGGAGGAGACGCGTACGTTGAACTCCTCTCGCACCATACGGAGCCAGCCGCGCGAATCGGAGACGGAGCGATGGACGGCGCTCTGTTTTCCCACCGTTGGTCCCCGGAGCCAATCTGCGGGGCCGTGTTGGGCTTCCTACGCCGAGGGGTGCAGGTCCACTGGACAAACCCCGAGGATTGACGACATTCTTGGTGATGGGTAGTCAATCCCGATTGAGATTTATAATAGTAAAAATATACAGCCCATTGTCACTACACTGCTGGATTAAGGCCTCCCCATGATGTTTCCATCCCGGGGCTTGTTTGACCATGACCTTATTTTGCACCAGACGTTACTGACCGTGCTAATGGCAGGTGCAGGTTTAGGGCAAGTTGGTGAAGGCAGGGTGGGGATGGAGAAGTGGTTCGGCATCATTCGAAAGGGCAGGAATCGGACCCAAGTCGCCGGTTTCATGTCAAATTCAGGAATGACGCACCAAGTCCAGACTTCTCTATCAGGAGGATCCTACATTGGGATGTTGGGCCAATTCCTCTTTGAATCGTATTTCCCACGTGGAAAGAAACCAGAGCATCAGAGAATGTGTGCAACCACCACCAAAACTAAATCTCTCGTCGTGTGTGCGCGTTCCAGGACTGACCTCGCCGTCGCTACTCAAAGGAGATGGAAGTGAACGCCACATTACTCTTCTCCATCAGAAGTTTCCAAGTGTCTCCTCTTCCACGAATCTTCCCGGCTCACCATGCTGCCAGGGATTCAAGGTGGCCTCCTGGAAGACGGTGGCTTTTGTGGCATCTGGCGGCAACCACAGCATCAGGGAATGTTTGTCCATTGTAGGAACCGTCACATTCTCGCCGACACCAGGGCATGCGCACTGGGTTCAAATCACCATCTCCCGACCCTCCCTGCTGTAATCCCAACATGTAAACTATGCACGCGCGTTTTTTTTAAGCTACTTTGTCAAAATTAATATTGAGTTGCATTTTGTTGCGATAAATAAAAATATCAACCATTCCAAACCATTGTTTTGTGCTCACAAATCTCTTGCGGATATCTTCACGTGGAATAAAATACCTCGACACCCGAGATCAAGTTTGTAAAGGCTTTATCGCAATTGTATTCTAATGACCTTTGCGTTGTGGAGTCTACAAACACTTTGGTTCCTTGCAGGACGATGCCGAGTAGCGTTCTACTCGTTGGTTTTGGGGGGGGGGGGGGGATCTGTTAAAAATGCGGACGTGCTGTGGTGAGATGGAGCACAAGTTGGGAGGTGCGAAGCAAACGAACCGCTGAAGTCTTCATGAACGGGGCGCCCCGCCCGTAGGTGGACAAAAAACAGTGAAGAAAAACGCAACTCCAGTGCACGGCACACGAAGCAACACGCGTGGCGGGGGAGCGTCGTGTGCGCGACCGCCGACAAGACTCCAAACGAGACGGGGTGATTCACCACGCCCGGCTGCTACCGAGCAATATGAATGCATTGTGAAGGTGGACCGAGTGCGTTTCCACAGGACAGGGGGATCCATTTATAGATACCATTGATTTCTCGTGACCTTGCTGCTTGAGGAACTTATTTCGCACGGTAGACATCCAACTGTGCTAATCGGTGCGGGGGAAGGACAACAAAGGAAATACAAAAAGCGGTTCTGAAGAAATGAGTTTGTCAATCGAGATGATGATGATTTAAAAGTGCATAGCTCCAGTGGCTTCCTAATATCGGAAGGAAGAGCGTTCCAGACGGCCGCAGAAGTGCATCTGAAACGGCACGATGCAGTGACCGTCTTTGTTCGATGGCGAGCCAAAAGCCACCACTGCGAGGATGACCGAGGTTTGCGTGATGATTTATGCTCCTTGAGATTGGCGACGTATTGTGGTTAATTTGTGGTTAATGATTGCGACCTTATTCTGCATTCATTCGGCTACAGGAAGCCCTTCTCAACGGGCGACGTGGAAGCGATGGCTCCATGTTAGAGGGGTGTTTAAGGATTGAGGATGGTGGTAAAACTTGTAGTCTTTGAAATTATATGTTCTCTGTGTCATTGCCTCCGTTATTTTAGTGTGGTATCTATTAATGGATCCCCCTGTACAGCGAGACAGCAGTTGGGTTGAATTAGCCTCTGGTAGAAACTCTCTCCAGGGCCTGGCTACAGAATCCACAACCACCAACTCCACAGCCATCCCACTTCACAGAAGACGACGCAAGTGTTCATTTTTCCCACGATGCACTCCGTTACCCAGAATGCCACTGACAATTTATGGCCAACAAATCACAATGCCAAAAACAACTTAAAGCTATAACCAAAATGACACCAAAAAAAACATAAGCAAAAAATCCTGAAGCCATATTACAATAATTAGTCACAAAATAAACTTTCAATCCCTAAGTACCGCAAAAATTTATATTGTATTGCCTCTTCCACTTTTATAATACTCATTTTGTAAATGCAGGAACGAAAACACAGAATACAAGGACAAGAAGCCCACTGGCTCTATGGACCAGGATTGCGAAGCTCGAGACGCATACCCGGCTGGGGACAGGGGGAGTATTCTGTACTCTCAGCCTGACTTTTGCGGGCCAGTCGTAGTGAGAAATAACTGGTTTTCTGAAAAATACCGCTTGCAGCCAATCAGTGGCCCAAACTAAATCCCAAGACCTCACCCCAACCATCATTTTATCCGTACATGATTATGGCGGATCAGTTAATACACCGATTTCCGTACCCCGCGAGTCTCGAAATCTAATTGCGATTGGCTGCACAAATATGTTTTTAGGGAAAGCAGTGTTTTTATCTACACAGTTCGTGCGTGTGCAGTGCAAGGACTCCCACACAGGGACATCGGCCAAGGCTCCTACTCCACCCTGGGATAATCGCACTACCACAGCGACAAATAAAGGAGGCGTGCGAAGCCGCAGCCAGAACCGTCCTTAACCACGGAATCTGTCGTGTTAGGAAGCGCATGCGAAAGGGGGGAACGCACAATATTGTAAAGGTGTGACCGGCACGCTCCCTGGCTTTTTGGGCCATAAGCCAGGACTTCTCTTTATTAGGCATGTAACGATTCGTAGATTAAAATGAAATTTTACACTCGTGATAGACGCCTGGAACCGCGAGTGTACTCATCAATTAACGATGTAGCCAAATTATATGCGAATTTTACCTTCAGACTCATGGAATGAAATATAACATGAGACAGAACGTACGAGACAGACGCTACACACAAGACAGGAAACAGAACAAACTGAAGTCAGTTCATGATTTGTGACCTCCACTTCATGATGAATCAACAAATCGTGAAAGGGGTGAAATTGTTACATGCCTAGAAGCTAATGTTCAAGCGTAATGCAAGCCTCTACACATTCCCCCCCCCCCCGGGAATCGGCCTGGCCGTGGGCTCATTGCGGCGGCCACCAGCAGGAGAGCTCTGACACAGCGGTGGGGCGTGGGGTTCCCACGGCGAGCCGAACCTGCTTCAGCGGGTGCCCAGAGCCGGTTTATCACGCACACAAGAAATATGCAAATGTGACCAATTGAAAATCCCAAACTTGAGTCGTCGAAGTCTTAAGGAGCTCGGAATTTCAAACTGGCAGCCAGCTGGTCACGTGGTCCGTGAAGGTTCTTGTAGTGGACTGCCAGAGCGAAGGGCCCACTGAGAGAGATAAGATAGTGAGATGACATTGAGAAAACACCAATGGATGAGATACCTAGGGACGTGAGGGATATGGATCGGTGGCCACACGTACAGAATATCACGTCGTGACGTCACGTGTCCTACCATATGATGTTACGTGACCCATCGGCACACGGCAATTGTTTCATGTGGCCCGCTGGAAAGTAGAGCTACAAAAGACCGACAACAAGAGTTGTACTGCTTCCTGGCACACAAAGGAGCCTCAGTGATCATCGCTGCCTGCTCGTTTAAAGAGGCGGCCTTCTTAACCGAGCACGATTCCCAAGCACGATGCACATCTTCCATGAGTCACGATTCCTGTTCATATTGAGTTGTACCCAGTGCAAGTACAACGCTCGTTCATCAACCGATCAACTTGCCCGATTCCCGTCCGCAGCACGTGTATAAAATACTAAGCAAAAAAATCGAAAGGCGAAAACACACAACATGCGTGGCTACATTTTAAACCCATACATCTCAAAACACAGGCGCACTGGAGACAAAAAAACCCAGATACCCCCCACAACAACCGATGTCCATTGCGAGTGAGGGCCATGCGTGTGATGCATTGTGGGACAATAACTACCGACAGCGCCCGCCGATCAGAAGCTTCAGATCCCGTGCTCGTCACATTTGCACAGTTCACAAAAGTATTCCTTGTACTTTTTTCCCACAACTACTTAATCGTTTCAACATTCAGCAGTCGAGGAATAACTTACTGAAGCAACACAGGTACTGTTTTTTTTGTTGCAGAAAAAAAATGCCGCCTAAAACAAGTAGAAAGACAAACATAATTTCATTAGTATCGTCTTCAGTGATTGTACTCTTATAAATATTAAACAAAAGTGAGTGCACCCAACACTGACACGCGTTTTTTTGTAAAGAACCAATCGTTCAGGACAAATTATAGATCCTATGTTTGTATCACTAAAGCAGCTCCCCTGCACATATTGAAATTAACTCATTGGGGTGTTTCTCTTTTGGACTGGAAACCCAAGGTCACACGAGTGACCATCCTCGCTAAAGATACTAGTGAGGGTTCAACGGGGGGCACCGGAGGTCCATCAGCTCCATGCGAACACGAAAGCTCGAGTTCTTCAAATGTCCAAAGCGAGGACCGGCTGGCTTCAACATTCGGACGCTCCTCCCGGCGAACCGGGCGTTAAAACGAGCCGAGACCATCGCTCGCCAACGGGGACCTGATAGACCCCCCGCCGCTCCCCCCGAAGGTTTCATGGCCACACGACGACCGTTTCCACACTCGTGGTACCGCTCTGGTTGTCATTTTTATTTTGTTGCAGCTAAGAAATTTTCATTTTTTAGTTCCCTTTTCTACCCCCCCACCCCCCACCACTCCCAGGTGGCGGTACTGTCAACAACAAAACAGTTTTACTGAAAAAGTGGGAGCATTTTTACCCAATCTTGCCAGTGCACAAGGCCACATCTCAACGCTTCGAGAGCGTGCGGACGTCGTTTCGTGGAACCGCTGACCCCGGGAGCGCCGCCATCACTTTCCAATAACAGGCGCATGCGGGTCGGTGGGGAGGCAAGGGGTGTGTGGAAGTTGGTGTTTCTATCTTTCTTAGAAATCGTTTGCAAAAAAAAATAAAGACACGTGCCATTTCCAACACCAGCCTTGGGGTTGCAAGTTTAACCAAAAAACTAAAACAACAGACACGGCGACATTTGGATGAAAACCCACGTCAAATCTTTCCAAGGCAATACACGTGCGTGCACTTTCTGCATCGCGTGCATTGTGTGCCCCCCCACCCCAACTGCTTTAACAACCAACGCCCAAATATGTATCGCGCGCACAGTATTAGCAATAACCATCATTGTTAAAATATGCGCGTCATAAAATAAAGGATTTTTTTTTTGCACTTTGCTAAACCACGGGCGGAGTTCCTGTATTATACAGCCTGTGCATACTTGTCGAATATAACGTGTTTATTGTATACGAGAGCTACATATATCGTATAATTCACAAGTTCTCTGTCCATGTCACGCTCTATCTCCCAAACGTCACGTCGGACACAAAACATTTATGAAACAAACAAAAAACCGTCCTCTTGCCGAGGTCACTTCCGGAACACCGTCCCCGCCATTCCCAACACTCTGACCCCGAACTGTCCGGGAGAAAACCTCGGAACGGTCAACAGGCCGCTGTTTTCAAAAGATGGTGGTCATCGCCAGGCGCCTCGCGCCACGGTAAGTTCTCGCCTAACGCGCATTAGCTCGACAAGGCACTCCTCGGGATCGCATCCACTGCGCAGGACGAGGAATTACGACTGTACATTGCTCACTCCTCATGCAATTCATTAATCATGGCCGCTTGCAAGTAGCCCAGCAGGTACCATTGGGAAACGACTGCACCTCCGAGCTGAGATTTCTGTCACACGAATGGACCGGGGTTTGTAATAATGGACGTGTCAAAGGGAGGCATTTTTTCCCATTTCCCCGATTCACGCCTTACAACTCATCGCATCTTTCTGTGAAGGATTTCACCATTAAAATCTTCTCCGAGAAGGCAAACGACTTGATTCGCTTAATCAAGTCACACCCCACCCCCCTCAACGTAGTCGACCGCCAAGTCACGTCAGTGCTTTAGCGAGTGCGAATTCTGCTCACAGCAATGCTCACGACAAATTACATCCCTTGCACAATATTAACGCAAAGCAACTTTTAGATTTAGAGGCCGATTAGAACGGAAGTTAAACGAAATCCACATCGCTCGCGCCGCACTAAAGCTGTACCCCCCCCCCCACGCAAACGTGCGGGCTAGTATACAATAGGACGCCATCACTAACAGCGGACAACAAACCTGCTGTTATCGGACGCATGGAGCCGGACATTTATACGGACATTTGTAGCAAATGTCTGTGGCTACATCCGTAGGGAAGCTCGGGGGACACCTGTGTGGTAGGAGGCAGAAACTCGGTGCTCACCGACAACTCCCTCTCTCTCTCCACCCATGTATCTTGCTCATGCCCCCCCCCTCGCCCGCACTGTCAAGCAGGTGCCGCCCTGCAAGTGTCCAGAGCTCCCACTCGACTCGCGCCACGGCCACCCGAGACAAAAACTGCGCCGTTCCCACGGTCGCCGCGGCCAACCAACGCACAAAACCACGTCACCTGACGTGCACCGCGTGTGCAGCCTTGACATCGCTACGACACTGTCAGCGCGTGCTCAGCACGCGTTGGACGCACAGCACCGAATGTACATTATTAGTACTACACTGACAGATGTCTTAAAATTCGCATCAGAGTACCGCGGCGAGGCGCTCTCCTGCCCTAATAGTTCACTAGAAGCCAAAGGGGGCCTCAAAAACCAGAAGAGCATTACGCATACCGAGGAGCACGCCATGAGTAACTTCCGCAAGGCGGCATGCCCTGCGCCACACATTTTGCTTTGCAACTTCATCCCAGCGCGGAGTTGACGTGAGCACTCTCTCGCAGGAGGGAAAGGTTACTAACGTAGCTCCGCCACTAACTCGTGGGCCAGAGAGCTATTTACCCCGGAGTGTTTGATCGTCATAATTGGCCGTATTCTGGCCCAAACGTGCAGAGGACAATAGCAGAGCTGACTCGAGAACATCTCCACAGCTCATTTCGGCGGCGTCAAACCCAACGCTCAGAAGATCAGCGAGCGCGACACTACTAAACCCCTGCACCTTGCCCATTCAAAAGGAGTTTTTTTTTATTAGCGTCTCTAAAAGTTCAGGAGCGTTATAATTTTTCACGACGGCCCAGCGATCAGTGCAGAGTTCCCGGGCAGCAACTTGCATTGCAGCTTGCCCCACACCAAATTAATATCTGGAACAAAAAAATAAAAACACGTTAAATCAAATGCAAAGCCGGTGCCCGCTTTGCAAGACCCCTGTAACGAGGTGCACTTCCTGAGTCGCGCGGTGCAGCGAGCCGAGAAGGCACGAGGACCTCCCGGCCCACAAGTCTAAGGGCGGTAAATAAATAAAAGTAAAACAAGCAGCGAGTTAAATCGGGGGGGGGGGGGGGGGGGGGGGGGGGAGAGGGGGCCAAAGTTGAAGAGCATGGTGCTCTAGATTCTGCGAGTTTACAAACCGAAGGTGCGCGATCGACTGCCAGTACAGGAGCCCAGAAATAACAAGCTGCTGGGAGGTAAAGGTCAAACATGGCTTTGTTTATAGGGGAGTGGCAGGAGTCAGTGTTAGCAAATTCCCATCTTCATCACGACCTCTCTCGCGGTTAGCTGGACTCGCCGCAAACGCGCCAGGCAAGCGGCCATCGGTGCGATTGGGCAAGCGCGGCGAGCGAGAGGGAGGCAGGGACGGCGAGGGGCGTGGGGTCGCACCGCAGGCCACGGGCGAGGCCACGGACGTAGTCGTCGCTACCGAGCGGCACAAACGGGGTCGCATCATCGTGGTGGTTGCGGCAGCGTTGGAGGTAGCCGCTTAGTCAGACACTCTATCCCATCCGTGTGGCGGGGGGGGAAAAGCATTTTGCGGCCTCCATTCGACGTCATGTGGGTGCCGCCGCACGTCGGTTGGGTGGCGATCGTCGGACACCTCGAGGGACCGCGGCCACCGCCAAGAGAGCTTCAAGATTGCTCCGTAAGCCACTTGTGCAGCGCCACCCGGTTGGTCGCCAGCCAGCGGCGGTTGGCGCGGATCGTGTCGCGAGCCTCTTTGAAGACGCGAAGGTCTCCGCTGCCGTCGCGCAGGCTCGCGACAAACTCCTCCACCTGCGGCCGGCACGAGGATTAGTGTCGGTCGCCAAATTGTTGGGTTAGACGCATCACGACAGCATGCAGCACGATCACAAATATAACCCGTACAAGTTGCATTGATTGATGATGCAGAACAAGAAACATTTCAAGACTGTTATATTGATTTGTAAACATTTTTGGGTTAGGCCACGTAACGATCGGACCACGCGATGCAGCCAAATTAAATTGTTACGTGGTGTACAAGCGTTTAACGCTCAAGTTATTACCGTTTAAGTTCACGGGTGAGTTAGAAAACAATTCTCACTACCGATTAAATACGTTTCATTAAAAAAAATATTGTCAAGCATCTTCAGAACAAGTTTGAGAACGTCAGGATATGCAGGAAGTCCTTATAAACACGTCACCAAACATGTTATTTTTAAGATAGAAACGTTAGCTGTGTGTTCAAGGCTGTCCGAAATTAAGTCTAAAGCTTCGTTCATGTGAAAACTTTAAATGCATCACTTGATCTGGCTCTCCAGTGAGATCACTGTGACATCTCACCAACAAGTGACAATAAAACCTCAATGGAGCACCTGGCGGTCCTTCTAAAGCATTTTTCCCCCCAAAAACAAAGCTCCAGACTCGCATTACAAAACCTGGCGACCCCGCAGCCGAGACACGTACAGCACCAACAAGATAAGTGCTCTTTGTTGCCAAGTTGCATTGCCCCTTTAACTGCTAAGATACGTGAATGGCACAATGCACGCATTGCAAAGCACTTTCAAGGATGCGCTCACACCGAGGGGACTGGTAACGAGGCTCGTTTGGTGGCAATGGTAAGTGTTTGCGTCTCGACCGCTGCGTTGTCGCGCAACATCCCAGTCGCGTCTGCGTGCAGAGCGCCCACCTGGTCGAGGTGGTACGTGCTGGAGAATCCCGAGGTCACCGACATCACCATGTTAGAGAGCGCAAAGGAGCCCAAGGAAAACCTGCGCAAGCCAGCAGACCCACCCTGGTTATTACCGCGGCGAATATGAAATAAAAATACTACGGCGCCATACACTGCACAGCAGACACCGCCAACCGCAAGAAACGAAGACGTGACGCAAGTCTCTTATCGCTGCAGTTGGGAGGCGAACGTCGACGTCATGTGACCACACCGCCCCGAGCTACCAAGATTGCTCCGCGAGTCGCTTCTGCTCTGGTTTACTCCCACGTGCGGTACTGGTGGTGGTGGTAGTAGTAGTAGTGGTGCTCGTAAACTGCAGTGGCCAGTGGTGGCTAAAGTGAGCGACAGCAATGGAGCTGCTGGTGGTCAAGGGGGGTGACCCTCAGCGGTGGTCATCAAGGCTACGGTGGGAATGGCAACGCCACTGATGGTTGTGGTGGCAATAGTGGCGGCGGCGGTAGAGGTGGTGATAGTGGCATCGGGGGATCACGGCATCGTACTTCTCCACGAGCAGGCCCCATCTCTTCCTCAGGAAGTCCCAGGTGATTAGTCGCCCGGTCCAGGAGGTGCGCGCCATCACGCCCACGATGCGCGGAAGCTCCTGGCTCCTGACCTCAATGCCGGCCGTCGCATTCTCCAGCAGCCTGTAGATGCGCAGGACAATCCCCCACAAATCCACAGCAACTCTTGGTACTGGCGACACCAGCCTGGGTAGCTGCTCGCACACAGCACGTCCCCCGAAAGTCTATACATCAGAACTAAAACTAAAAACTATTTAAACTATTTTGTTTTTGTTTTATCAGGTAAGGCCCACTGAGCTGCATAGCTCTTGTTCAGAAGCGACCTGGCCACAAATGGAAGCTCAAAGTGGTTTTTCACGTGGAAATGTATATCAGCTAAATACTCTAAATTGCACGTTTCTAAATATTGAGGGAAAAACTGGAGGACCCGGAGAAAAATCCAAGCAATCACGGGGAGACTCCAAATATACAGGCGTCAGAATCATGATCGAACCCACGATCTCCTGCATACCAGGGCGAGACACATCTTTGCATGGGGGGTGAATCTGCCTGTGGTTGTGGAATCTTTATTTCGGTGACTGTTGGTTGTGCAATATTTGTCTGTCCGTGGTCGTGGCTTTGCCACACCTCCACTGCTGGTCCTCGTCGCTGGTGCTCGCCAGTGCTTCCAGGTACTTGGCTTGCTCTGTGCTGGACTTGGCTCTGTGGTAGTGCTCCTGCACGCTGTCCCACTTGGACTGGTCTCCGTCACGCACCGCCACCCGCAGCACCGTGCCCATCAGGTCCGCCGACAGGCTGCACGCGCACACAGCGCCACTCCCGTCAACGTCAGCGGAAAAAACTATCCGTTACCAAGCTGAGACGATGTCGCCAAAATGTGCTAGGCTAGGTGCGCTATGCTTGCACTGGGAGTAGCCAAGGATTCAAGCAAGTGACGCAATCGGCTCGAGTCAAATACACAGGGCTGACAGGCGGATGCAACACAAGCACTGTACGCCAACTTGCAATGTTTTAGCCGCCCGACGCTCTCCTCATTGCCCCGCATGTCGCTTCTACGCCTCTTGTTGCTGGCTGCCACCAGTTGACCGGAAGGGTCATTTGTGAGCCTACAAAAAATGCCCTCAAAGCCAGTCCTCACCTATCATACTATCCATGCATCGTACACATAGAATGACACGGCTAACGTGCAGAGTCTTGCCGGCACAGGACTTGAGAAATGTCGTCCCTTGACAAAAAGACGAGGTTTGTGGCGAACGGGAAGGGAACCCGGGGGGGGGGGCCCTCACCTCTCCGAGGCACTCCACTGCTTGTACGCAGCCGTGGCCCTGTTCAGGCACTCTGAGGAGCCATAGGCGCACAGCACCGACACGAGCGCGGCGTCCAGAGAGCGCTGGGGCACCGTGGCCTCCTCGCGAGACTCGTTCCAGGGCAGCTGCGGCAGGAGCTCCTCTCCCAGCTTCACAATGTACTTCTGTCTCACGCACAACAACAACAACAGCAGCAGCAGCAGCCGCCGACATTCACCACTGAGTGGTGGTGACATCACCACGGCGCTTGTGCCGGGCCAGATGCATTTTGAGGCCATGTGAAGTGTGAAAGGGTCGCCGACAGGTTACGGGACAGACCCAGGTGCCACGGATCGACTGACAGAGATGACTGGCGGATGCACCAGCTGTGCCCCATACTTTGCCAACTTGTGACATTTTAGCTGCTCGGCGCTCCGCTCGTTGTTGTGAGCTTTTCTTCTTTGCCCTCCGTTGTTGTTGGAGGGCGACTGCCTCCAACTGTCCAATAGCGTCCTTCACGACCCTCCTACAGATCGATCTTGACACCGCTGGTACCAGTGTTTGGCAAGTCCACTCAGCTCCACATCCTCATAAACCGCATCAGTCCATCTCTTTTTCAACCCGTTTAGCCCCCTCTATCTCGCCAAACAAAAGCTGTTTAGACATGTGGTGGCTGGGCATGCAGGCTATATGACCTAGCCAATGCAACCTTGCCTTTTGGAGGAGCTCACCGATGGGAATGTGTCCAGATCTTTCCAGGATTTGTGAGCTCCTCACACAATCCAGCCTGGTTAAACCCAGGATGGAACGTAGACAGGCCAGTCCGAATGTTTATAACCGGCACAGATGTTCCATTAGAGGGGTCCACGTTTGGAAAGAATAGAGAAGGGAGGGAATGACTGTGGCTGAGAAGACCTGAAGCTTCGTGTGGAGTGACAGACCAGGTAGATTCCACACAGCGTTAGGCAACAAATGTCTCACTCACAGAGACACCTCCGATAAGCACAGTTGGCTACATATGGTGCAAAAGAAGTTCAATATACATACAGAAGCACGACAAAAAGTGTCAACGCTAGAGATAAAGATTCTGCAGAGGGAAATGGTCTGGTTAGGAGCTTGTCATTTGATATATTATTTTCCATTTTTTTATTGCCTTTTCCCCAAATTGTATTCCGCTTGTGCTGCCGGTGTCACGAGACAAAGAATCCCCTTGGGAAGGGTCGCAGAGCAGATCGACTCTCTACGTTCCACTACATCCTCTTAAAGGAATCTAATAAGCGCCTTATCCAAGGCACTTTACACAGAATTAACAATGGTACATATGAATGTAATGGTGGAGATGAGGCGAATGAAATAGATGACAGGGAGCAATGGGGCTAATCTGTGGTGCGTGAATTCGGCGAAAGTTAAATTGATGGCAGTAAATGATGAAGAATGGATTGAATGAATGGGTTAATGAGTGCCAGCCATATGATGAGAATATGAAGACGGAACAGCAACGGTGGGGTGAACTGGGTGAACAATAAGAGAGTTTTGAGGGCGGAGCGGAAACTAGTGCGCGAAGGCGACTGCTTAATGTGGACGGGACGTTTATTCCAGTGAAGGGGGGAGAGAAGAGAAAAAGAGCGAAAGCGTGGATTGGGCGAGAAGAGGAGGAGAGAGACAGCAAAGAGTGAGAATGTAGAGGGCGAGCAGGCGACATAGAAAGATACAAGAGTGGCTTGATATGGTGGGGCAAGGCCATGAAGGGATTTGTAGACCAGAGTGAGGAATTTGAATAGGCAACGGTAATAGATAGGGAGCCAGTGCAGTTGCACGAGGAGGGTCGAGGTATGGGAATGATAGGGAAGGTTGAATATGATGAGCTACTTCTGAGATCCCTTTAAATGATCTCTGGTCCACACAGTAGTTGACCTCAAGGGCTCTACCACTGAAAGTAAATGTTGGCCGGGTGACAGTCAAACCGATATTATCATACTCAATGCTGGCATTTTGTCTAATTAAGCACGAAACTCAAATGTAACGTGACGGATGTTTTTATGAGACACTCAACGGCGACTGGGAAGACACCATCACCTCACTATACTTAAGAATCCTGTTTGATCACAGCAGACTGAATCCTGGACTCAAAGGCAAGATTCACAGCGATGCAAGCTCAGCGCTCGGACCTCTGACCCACAAGATGAGACGCGTCTGTCTTTTTGGTTGTGCCCTGCGTCAAGGGGGGACCCATCACTGCAGAGATCCGGATTAAACTCCCGGTGGCCCAGTAGCTCTGACCTCGTGAGTCCTCCTGCTCCCCTCTCAGGAGATCCCAGCTGCTTCTTCTTGCATTGGCTCCCACAAGCCCGTATCCAAAGTCACCCCGGGCCACTCAATCGCTACTTCATTCAGTTCAGACAGCTCTCTCATTCCACTTCTATTCATCGTAAGGGACAGCCCTCAACCATGTGGACCGGCTGGCTATTGGGCAGCCGCGCAGTTACACGTAGCCGGGGTGGCACACAAACCGAGACGGTGCCAGATCGGCGTGCCGCAGCGCCCCCCACAGAGCCACACACCTGCCCGGTCCAAGGCAACGTGGACAACTGGTGCCCACGGACACTTGTGACACACGGGGGGCTAGCGGAGGTGTAAACGCGGCCAGGTCCCAGTGGATCCCAGCGGCCTGGGTGCGGCCGGTTCCAAACCTGCAGCAGCTGGACGTCATTGGTGTGGGAGGAGAGGATGAGCAGCACTCGGTCCAGGTGCATCAGCGCCACCTTCCACGGAGTGACGTTCGTTTCGTTGGGGAGGAAGGACAGTAGCGGCATGGCATCTTCGACATCTACTCGGCCAATGCTGAAACGCGGGGGGACAAAGAACAAAGCTCCAATGAGAGAGGGGTAGGAACTCGCGTCATTTCCCCTTTAGATATTATGCAACATGAGCAAACATGAACACTTAAGTTATAGCAGCCGATATTATGATCTTTAAGTGGCCTAACAAAAAAAATATATATTTATGAATCTTTATTGACACTGTTAAATAGATGCTCTTTCACCACCTACCTCCTTTTGTCAGAAAAAGTGACTTTAAAAAGTTGATGCTTGTCGATGGAGCTTTATTAACCACTTAGCAATTTTAAAAGTGAACATCAGGCTTTATAATTTACAGTTTTATACGCTCATATTTTCATCGATTCGGTCGTATACTTTACAACCGAGAACCAAATCACCTGGGTGCTCCCGATCTCATCAGATCCCAGAAGCTAAGCCTGGATACCACAGCGTATAAGAAGGGGAGACCACAGCGTATAAGACACCTGATGTCGGCTACTGCGAGAATACGGCGTGAGCAGAAGGCAGTGCAGCAAAAAAAACAATTGTAGGTTCATTAATTCCGTGCTACATCTATGCTCCCTGCCTCCATCAATCCACACTGACCGGCATGGTGAAGTATGGTTAAATAGGCTCCGCAACCCGCAAGAACATAGGGCAGAGGCCCTCAATTGGCAGTGGATCGACAGAAGCCTGGCTGTAGATGGACACCATTTACAACAAGGTGGCAGCTCGGTGTTTTACAAGGGAGACCCCCCCCCTTGGTAATACACTAAAGCAAACATGTGCATAAAAACAGCAAGTGGCATAAACCTAACATTATACAATAACTTTCGGCTAAAATAATAATCACAATATACTTATGTTAAACTTGAGATTTCAGTCGTATGCTTTGTATCGAGCTATAAGGTAGCGTTCAACCATGATAAATGTTAACAATGTTGAACGATCCCTCTGTCATATGTATAGACAAACTGGCCAGGTGGCTCAGTGCAAGGGGCTCACACAACAAACGGTTGCGAGTTCAATCCTTATTTGGGATTGACTCAATCCATCATCGTTCCGGTGTCCATAAAATAGGTACCACTTTGCGTGGGGAAGTCGAGCAGTTTCTCAATGCACATTTCAGCAAGAATTATTTTTTTTTACTGGAAAACCAGCATTTTAACATCTTGTGAAGCCATTTCACACTGGACAGCTGGACAGAGGGGACACCGACGATGATGAATTCACAGCTAGTTTATAGCAGTAAGGGCCCAGCATCATTACCACACCATCGTCCCAGCATATCAACACCACTACCAAAGTTAAAAGAGCTCCCCCCTTGTCGCCTTCAACAGACTGATGAGGAAAGTGCTGTTTGGCAAGCAGCTATGAAGGCCGGCACGGCAAACGAGGGGGCGGGTGGCCAGCACCACGCCGGGGTTGCAATTGTCTCCCCAATGCTTACACCACACCACCAGGTACTCGTATCAGCTGAGGGGACCTAGGGGAGGCCTGGGCCTGGTTTAGATATCCGTCACCAATGTTGGCCGTAAGCGCGAATCAAACTCGGGCCGTCGGGTTCTAAGCGCAGTGTGCCAACCAATGCGCCACCGCTCCCCACAAAAAACTCAAAGCCACGGTGAGAGCCTCTCACTTGAGGAGGTAGAAGACATCATTGAGGAGGTTGGCACGGTCTGCGGGGGAGAGGAAGCTCTTCGAGGTTGTCAGTTTATTGGCGAAGGTGGCCCAGCCGTCCTTCCCGTAGTCCACCACGTAAAAGCCCGTCATGTTCGTGTTGGCCTTTATCCACTCCGTCGACTTCGTCACCGCTATATCTCCTGTTGAAGGGGGGGGGGGGGCGGCAATATAGGTGCATACATGTGGCGTGTGCGAGAGACAGAGCATGAGGGATTTAACAAAAAGTTTGAATCGAAGGGGACATATTTAGGTGGTAGACAGGAAGCCATTCCCACATTTAGAGACCTTTGTACATGTGCAGCGTAACACCCCTACACATGATAATTGGTTCTTTACCCTTCTATCTGGCAACAAAACTGACACCTTTTTGCAAGGAGTCATGTTTGCATAGACCGCAATACCTGCAGTCATAATACAAACAAAAGAACATAACTCTGATAATGTGCACTGTCCTTGAAGTTGATTGGTCCACCCCCGAGACAGCTTTCCTTAGAGCCTAGTCTGACATGGGTTGGACCAGATGACGCCAAAAGGCGCACAACTTTTGGCGTCATCTGGTCCAACCCATGTGAGACTAGGCTCTAAGGAAAGCTGTCTCGGGTGTGGACCAATCAACTTCAAGGACAGTGCACATTATCAGAGTTATGTTCTTTTGTTTGTATTATGACTGCAGGTATTGCGGTCTATGCAAACATGACTCCTTGTAAAAAGGTGTCAGTTTTGTTGCCAGAGAGAAGGGTAAAAAAACAATAATCATATTTTTTCTGGCAAATGAGGTACCCCTACACATGTAGAGCCCTTTGTGAAGAAGCATTGCTGGATGAAGGTCTCCTCCCCCCCCGTAACATTTATAGACCTTTGTACATGTGTAGCGTAACACCCCTACACATGTAGAGCTCTTTGTGAAGAAGCATTGCTGGATGAAGGTCTCCTCCCCCCCGTAACATTTATAGACCTTTGTACATGTGTAGCGTAACACCCCTACACATGTACAGCCCTTTGTGAAGAAGCATTGCTGGATGAAGGTCTCCTCCCCCCCGTAGCGCAGGTTAAATGTGGGCTAGCTGACCATACTTGACCACTCTGGTCAGTCTGGGTTGTGAAGGCGGGGAGAGAGAGAGAGGCAGGATCTGTACAGCAATGAATGTTTCTGTACTGCCCTCTCCGGCCACCACGTATCCCCATAGCCCTATCCTGCCTGGGCATATGGCCATCCACCAAAGCACTATCCAGGCCCCTACCTGCTTAGCTTCCAATGTCTGATCCAGTTGAGGGCATTCCATGCAACGTTTGTTGAAAGTTCTATGTAAGATTTACTGCACAGCTAAAACAAAAAAACACAATGTAGCTGGCATTGGTTAAAATTTATTCAAAATTCTAATTACTCAATTGGGATTTTACACAAAGCAGCATCGCCCCTTCCGTACTGCAAAAGCTTAGGCAGGACCCTCCTGAAAAAAAGTCTTGAGACTCGGCGAGGACTTTCCTGAGTAACACAAGCGTCATGCTGAACTATGGGCCACAGAGCAGAAAAGGGCATGCCACTCACTAAGGCAAGCTTGGGGAAGATAATGGAGCAAGGCCTCAGGATGATATCGGTTTTCGCACCCACGTGGCATGGCTGGTCGTATCGACTGGCCGCAACGGAATAATGAACGCGTCGTTAACAGCCCCCACGCATAAAACAACGATAAAGTGAGTGGCACTGACAGAGCAAACAGAACCTTGTTTATCCGTGATGAGCTTGCTTTGCGAGGTTGAGATGTCGCTGGTGATGAAGGTGAGTGGGATTTGCCACAGGCTGCTGTTCAAACAGACAAGCGTAACAAATGCATGACAACATTGCACACGTAGGGCCCTTTTGGTCAATCCACTGTGGGATGAGGGTTTCCCCCACACCGTGTGGGTCATGGGTGTTATTTAACCGTAGTTTGCCGTCCTGGTTAGTACGGGTTGATTAAGGCATGAAGTGTATATATATATTGGGAGCATGGTACAGCACAACAACGGATTTTTCTGCACTGTGCTCGGATGACAACGTAGCCCCGCAGCAGCCCATGATGCCCGTTCTTGAACGGTGATGACCCATCCAAACGTTATCCAGGCTCAACCTTGCACAGCAGCCCGCGATGTAATGCGTTCTGAGTAATTTGACCTTAGGCGTGACAACTTTACAGAGCAACAAAGCTCTCGCATGCAGGGGCACAGTTGGCGACGTACGGTGCGAAAGTTGTTCAACATACAAACATACAGCACACAAAAAACCAGCTAAGGCCGCGACTGCACAAGAGTGGGTGGGGTGTGGCAATAACCATACGCCGCTGCCGCATGCTGTACGTTTTTACCTTGGTGCGATAGATGCTTCTGCAGACTCGATGGGAAACGGCTCTTGCTTGTATGCGATCTTTAATTCCTTGTTGACGGCGGCGAGCGTGAGCAGCGGGAAGCCGCGTTGCCTCACCCAGGTCCCCATCACCTCCGTCACATTGACGGAGTGCCCCAAATGCTGGTCCGCGCTCTGCGCTCGCACGGCGGATACAGGCGTGCGCACTCGTCAAACAGTCCATATTTATTTTACGTGCCAATATCGCCCTCAATAAAGAAGGCATCAGTGCATGCGGCCGGACCGCGTCTGACACCCAGAGCCACGTCATTTGCGACGGCCAGGTCGCTTCTGGAAAAGAGCGACGTAGCTCAGTGGGGCCTGATCTGGTCAAATAAAAGTCGTTAATAGGAGCTTGGCTGCATCGAGACCGAGATGTCGTCGCGGCCAAAGCCGACATCACCACCACACCTCGCACATTCCCCACCCTCCGCTAGGCGCTGCAGCCGCAGTGTAAGTCAACATGCGACGTCCAAGATCGGTCCTGACAGTACCTCCACCAACTGCTCTTTAGCTCTTCCGCCTGGGATGCCGGAATCGTGGAGACCGCTCCAATGTTCGTCTCGGCAACCGGCCCTCACCCATTCTATACACACGTACCCCCCCCCCCCCGCCAGCTCAACCGCTTTTGCCCAATTCTATCGACAACACTCGCCTGCCATGTTCCTCTTCCAGCCTTGCGCAATGCTTATTACCGCCTTGCCGCCACGTTTCTAGCATCTGTCTCAAGACACCTCTACTCAAATGCCAACACCTCCTTTTGAGTGTTCTTCGTTAGCGCCCAATCTCCCCTACATATAGCACTCCTGCCTCACCAAACACACGGCCACAAGCTATGATAATTTTTTTCGACTGGACAGGATCACTGCATGAGTTAAAGGAAGTTGCAACCAAAAAATTATTACCTTATCTTAAAAGTCATGTCACTAAAACATGCCTAAGAGTAAATTTATTTTTCACCGATTGCATTTCAAACTCACGTTAGACAGCTCGGGACACACAGTTTGGGTAAGTATACACGAGATAAGAGGTGTTGAGGTGTGGCAGCCGGGACAGGGCTCCGAGCACTTAGCCGGGCACTGCTGAGGACCTGGGTTTGAATCCAAGTACCCAACTTTGATTCTTTGCGTGGGTTGAGTCTTCCTGTAAGTTCCAGTCATGACACTTCTCAATGCAACGCCATTCACAACCCCAACCTTGTAAGGACACTGGTTATTAGGTCGGCAGCATGGCCCAGTTCTAACACTTGTGCCCTGCAGCAAGAACGACATGGGTTCCATTCCCGCCTTGGGTGCCTTTCCGTGTCAATGTTCTCTGTTCTCCCCCTGTTCAGCGTAGGTCTCCTCCAGGTTCTCTGGTTTCCACCCAAGAGCTAAACATAAACAATGTGACTGATGTTAGGCTAACATCCCAATGGAGGAGCCTACTGAAATAAAGTACTTAGTCTCAAGTGTCCATTTCCAAGATACATAAGTAATTATTATATTATTATATATGGGGCCGATTCACACGCAAGCTCCTCGATTTGGCTATTACATCACCGTAGATGTATCCCTTAATCTACTGCAACAAAACTCATTACAACGTTCCCACTTTGTTCAGTTTACTATAATATGACGTCCCATTTGTAAAGTCCGAACAAAAACCCCCAAATGACACGTATATCTCCATATATAAAAAAGGCAAAGTTGTGATTATGTGTGTCTGTTCAAATTGTTTAGCGTACTTCCCGACATGCAACAAACTTGAAATTTGCCATGTGAGTACTTTCCAGACTGTACACCAAGCAAAAATTATTAAAATACACTTTTGTTTTTTTTGGGGGGGGGGGGGGGGGAGCAATAATGCATATATTTTTTGCACGGCAAGTAAGCGATATGACGTCATGTGACCCGCGCATGCGGAAGATTAAACGCATTGTAGTGTAGCGGTGAGCGTGCTGCGCTACGAACCCGGCGACCCGAGTTCGATTCCCGCTCATGGCCACCACCGGTGACGATTATTTCAACCGCTCCTGGGCCTCCCCTAGGTCGACTCAGCCTCAAACGAGTAACTGGTGTGGTGTGTGAACATCACCACTGGGGAGACAAAGGCGGCTGGGCGTGGTTAATCCAAGCCCCGGGCGAAGCCGGGTAGTAAAGCTAGTATATGTATATGTTGAACTTCTTGCACGCCGTACATAGCCAATTGTGCTCATCGAAGGTGCGGGACACCATTATAGCCCACGATTCCTGATTTAACATTGTCCTACGAAAGACAAGAGATCACTGTACAACAATTTTCAAACAGGAAAGGCACAACGTGGACTGTGTTCCAACATTACGAGCGTTTCTTTCATCACGGGAAAATGGTTTAGTGTTGTTCACTTACGTCAACTACTTGTGATATTCTCAGAATGTTTCACGCAAGTTTTACCAGCTGATGGGGATGACTGTTAGCCCCGAGTGGATGCTAAAGTGAATCATGTATCCCCACAGGCCATGCCAGACTTAAGTGAACCGAAGCCTTAAAAAAATCCTGTTTCTTACCAAGACTCCTGCCAATGCTGCTGCGGGAGAAACGATAAGAATAATAATGTAATTTACCAATCGAGCAAAAACAGCGCTGAGTAACAAACTCTTTCCCAGGAGGAATTGTCACCTCAGATCAGCACTGTTAGCTATGTACGTTGCAAAAGAAGTTCAACATACATAGGGACGTTTGGAAATGTTCGTTTTTTAAAGAGTGTTTAGCCTGTGGGTAGAATAGCAGAGCACCCAGCAGAGAAAACTCACAAATAGGAGAGGGATAACAACACTCCAATGAACACAGAGAAACTCCTCACAGCCCCACCTACTGTACTGCGAACTCAGGGCCGCCAGCAAGCGCCCCACCATGTCAGGGAGTTCCACAAATCTGCCTGGATCCACCGACTCTCCCCCGGCAAGAGCACCAGATCACGGGCACACACCACCACTTCCACGATTACGGCGCATGGCCAACATCCACGACGTTTATATCTGAACTCGTGGATTTCTCCTAGGTCACCTCGGCCTTAAATAAGTACCTGGTACGGCTACCCACTCCCTCGTGTGCCGTGTCGTCCTTCATAGGTGCTACTCACTAAGAGCACTTGCCCCAAGAGTCTGTTAAGGCTATACGGGGGATCTTTGTCTGTTGCGCTGTAATTGCACTGTGGCTTTGCCGTGCTGCAGGTGCGCATAGTTGGCGGTCGGCTCCCGCACAAGCTCACGGCGTCGTTACGCCGTTAACCCCTTGCGCCTCACCTGCGTCAACGACTCCCAGAGGTCGTCGGTGTGCGCGTTGCTGTAGCTGTGCACGAGCAGGTAGTCCCGTATGCCCTCCACGAAGACGGCGGGCGTCAGAAACGTGCGCAGCATGTTCAGCACGCTCGCCCCCTGCACACGCGCGGGGGGGGGGGGGGGGGCAAGTGACGCGGGTCCGGAGGAACGCTCGTCAGACGACGGTGGAGGGACGCTGAGATTCGACACTCACGAGCGTCGCGAGGATGGGAAAGCAGGCGTGCCTTCAGCTGCGTGTTGTACAGCAGAAAGCAAAAGAATGCAAACCAAGTCGGGATGCGGGCAGTTTAGATGCAGGCAGTTGAAGAGTTTGGATTATCAGTACTTTGTATTACTCTTTGTGATGATTGATCTAAGCAAACTGATGTAAACAATGAAAATAATAAACACATGGATGTGTCTTATTTGCATTTAACAGTTTAATATAATATTCTTTGGTTCTTTCAGTAAAGTCACGTTGATAGAAAAATAATAAATATAAAACAAAAACCACGACGTTTTGATCACAACACAAGCGATCGCCTTCAGGAGGAGGGACGATCACTTAATTTTTATTCACTTAATTTTTATTTTTCTATCTCCGTGACTTTAACGAAAGCACCAAAGAAAATGAATTCCTGCAGTCACAAAAGTTTCAAGTCAAAGTTTGTTATCTTCTCTTTTAAACTGAAGAACTATTTTGCAAGCTTCAATCTTGAAGAACTTTTAGATCTCTTGCAGGCAGCACCGACTCTCTCCCTCCTCGTGTCCCCGCCCTACCACTCCACGCTGCTCTAATGTTCTATGAAGAAGGACCATTGCCTGAAACGTCATCATTTTTTTAATGAGTCGAGGTTTATTCGTTAATTCTGCTCTCATGACACTGATCGTGAGCCTCACACCCCGATCTGTCCACCAGTTGCGGCACAAAGCACATGACACACACACATGGATAAATCGATAAATCAATTAAAATCGATTCGTTAAACGCAAGATATGTGAGTGTGGGAATCAATTACTTACGATTCATACAAATGATGCGTGAATGTTACAATTATGTTGATAGAACAGAACTGTATCCACCTAAATCACCGTTCCTCTAAAGCTACTGTGAACCGAAATAACGGTTAAAAGAATATAGGAAAACCTTGAATTGCGAGCATGCTTCGTTCCAGAAACGTGTTCCAATCCAAAGCACTCGTATATCAAAGCGAATTTACCCATAAGAATTAATGGAAACTCGGATGATTCTTTCCATAACCCAAGAATACTGTATTCATATAAAAATTATTAATACAAAATACCTTTTTATATTTTTATTATTAAAATGTAATATAAAGTAATCAAATTTATTAATTAAATTTAATCGTGGCTGGTGTGAGGGAGACGAGTGAGAGGAGAGGAGGGTTATTGTGTTGGACGACTTTCACTTGCAGTACAGTTGCTAAAGAACAGTCACTACACTTGGACACAAAAGAAAAAGAAAAAACATGCTTTACGCACACACTCGTGGTCACAACACGATAGTAAGCAGTATACGCTCGCACGGATGTTGACGATACGAGTGAGGCACGCCGACTGAGACCGAGCATGGGAGACGATTACCCACAATCCCGCAGCGAGAAAGAAAGAAGAACCATCGGCTCAGTTGTGATCACGTGACGCTCGGCAGACAAAGCGTATACTGTACGTACTGCTCGTATTGCAAGACCTCGCTCGTTTATCAAATTAATATTTATTAAAAAATGTTGCTCGTCTTGCAAAACACTCGCAGATCAAGTTACTCGCAATACAAGGGTTTACTGTATAGGAATTACATGTTGAAATAACAGAGTCTGCAAGCGAGCTGTTTTCACTGCCAAAACAGAACATGTAATGTAAACAAAGCAGTCGAGGTCTAAACGCTCATAAATGGAGGTCACTGATTGGCCGAGGCAATGCTTAATTCAGCACTCGGATTCACCGAAATTGGCACCCGCTTCTCAAAGAGAACTCTATAGCTCAGTGGGCCTTACCTGGTAAAATTAAAAAGAGTTGAGTTTTTTTAAGGGACGGGATTAGGGCGAGAACGGTACGAATGGCGTAGAGGGGCATGGTACCTTGTTGTAGGAGACGGAGTCAAACATCTCTCCGATCTGCATGGTGCCGACAGTCGCAGATGAGATGGCGTGTGAGGAAGGCAGCGAGTCCTGGGTCAGAGCTTCCATCACCACCTCCGTAAGGAAGGCGTCCATCTGCAAGCGCAGGGCACAGAGGAGGACCAGCTGCGGTTATACTCGGTGCCGCATGTACATGGAATGCACCGTACAGAACAGGCACGGAGCACATCCAGTGTATGTATGTTGTATGTATTTTGAACTTCTTTAGCACCGTACATAGCCAACTGTGCTAATCGTAGGTGCGGGGGAAGGACAACAAATGAAAGAAAAAGCAGTTCTGAAGAAAATTTTTTATCAAAATGTAAAAGTGCATAGCTCCAGTGGCTTCCTTAATGTCAGAAGGAAGAGCATTCCAGACGGTCTTTGTTCGATGGCTAGCCAAAAGCCGTTGCGACCGGAGTTCGCGTGATGGTGTATGCTTCTTGACGAGATCAGCAGGGTATTGTGGTTCATTTGTGGCAAGCACTTTGTGTGTAACGAGTGCGACCTTGTCATGTATTCGTTTGGCAACCGGAAGCCAATGCAGCTCGGGGAGCACTGGACGCCACTATGCACAACTGCTGCACACCACCACCACACAGTGCAATTACAGCCCACACGCACACAGACCCCCCCCCCTGCCCCCGCCTATAGCTTTCAACAGACTGTTGGGGTAAGTGCTATTTGCGAGCACCTATGAAGGCCGGCATGGTACACGAGGGAGTGGGGTGTCCCGGACCACAGCAAGGCTGTCTCCCCAGTGCCAATATTTACAGACCACACCAGGTACTCATGCAAGGCCGAGTCGACCTCGCAGAGATCACGGGTACAGACATATACGTCATGGACATTGGCCGTGAGCGGCAAACGAAGTCGGGTCGCTGGGTTCGTAGCACAGTGCACTAACCACTACAGTACAAAGACATCACACACATACTACCAGACACACAACAGCCTGGAACCTTTTTTCCAGTATGAAAATTATTTAAAAAATAATTGGCTTTACCCTTTCTGCCATTAACACAGGAGGTGTTAAAATGTTCAAAAACCAAATAGACATCCATTGCGAGACATCAAGTCTGCATTAACCACACATACTTGTGACAAAACATGCAAACACACATGCTCTGATAATTGATGATGCATTGTCTTTGAAATTGATTGGCCTACACCAGAGACAGCTGCCTTCTCTATGGCCTCGTCTCAAGTGACAGACCACAGGACGCCAACAGGCGAACAGGAGAAAGAGAACGCAAGAATCAGCGCATTTGTGGCTCGGGTTGAGCAGTCGATGGGACTTCTTTGCCAGTATCAAAATTATGAAACAATAAGAATAGACACCAAATCAGTTTAAATGTACGTTTGTTTGCATGTTTTGCCCCAAGTATGTAGGTTAATGCAGCCTCGTTGCCTTGCAAAAGCCATCTATTTGGTGTTTGAATATCCTAACACTTCCTGTTCCATTGTATCATCGTAAGTATTAAAGTGTTAATATCTCGAGTTGAGCAGCTGGTGGAGGTCAATCCGTTTTAAAGACAATGCAAGAACCTTCGCAGTCTGTACATTTACGCTCCTTTTGTCAATCCTCTGCTGAATGGGGTCTGCCCACACAGCAGGCTCGTGGGGGTTAATTTCGCTTTGCTTCACACTGCCAGCAGGGGGCAACGCACCCCCCAAACGAGTGTACGCCAATAAGTGGTGGCGTGGTGTTTGTTGCGTTCCCAGCTTGTGGAGCTCGCGTGTGGCGTGGTGGGGGGAGAGGGGAGAAGCGTGGTGGGGGGAGAGGCGTGGTGGGGGGAGAGGCGTGGTGGGGGGAGAGGCGTGGTGGGGGGAGAGGCGTGGTGTGCGGTGCGTACCATTAGCCAGTCAGGCTTCAGAGAGTCGGTCGCTACGAACTCCATGAAGGTGGCAAAGCCCTCGTTGAGCCAAAGGTCGTTCCACCAGTTCATGGTCACCAGGTTCCCGAACCACTGTGCAGACGCCCGAGCAACAAGAGAGAAATACGCGCCGTGTCAGCAACCAACCACAGCGAACGCTGATTAATAATTCTAATCACAGATACCACTTTAATTGCGCTTTATGATAAGTTTGGATTAGATCGTTGTAGGTATGTTAGTGTTTAACTGTAACCCTCCGCCAACCGACAGGGCCAATGAAATCAAGTTGCCACGTTATGGCTGCCAATTGATTTGGTTTTTCAGCCAAACCAGAGGAGGAATGTTGGCATGCACAAACAATATAATGACAATTGTACAGTGCGAAAGAAGTTCAATATACACACACACCAAAATAACTGAATTATGAATCATAATAATAGGTTTTACCTTGTCTGCCAATACAATAGGTGTTAAGATGTTCAAACACCAAATAGAAACATTTTGCAAGGCACCGAGGATGCATTAACCACACGTACTTGTGGCGAACATGCAAACAAAACATGCTGTGATAATGCTGGTAGAAACCTCCTGGTTACACCAGCCCACAGGGGATTATTGTGTCCGTCCGTCATGCAAGGAGGGGCTGGGTGGGGAGGAGAAGGTGGGGAGGGGCTGGGTGGGGAGGGGAGGGTGGGGAGGGGCTGGGTGGGGAGGGTGGGGATGGGGAGGGTGGGGAGGGGCTGGGTGGGGAAGGTGGGGAGGGGCTGGGTGGGGCTGGGTGGAGTGGGGCTGGGTGGGGAGGGGCTGGTCACCCCGTGGTGCCCTGATAAAACTCAACGTTTAACCTACTCACGCCGGCTTGTGCCCGCCCTCACAGTCGGCCATATTTGAGGAATGACCATGGCCATTGACCGAGCAACCCAACGTTCCTACCAGCTCCCTCCGCAGGAATGTGTTATATGGTATTGTCTTTGAAACTGACTGACCTACGCCAGAGACAGCCTTCTTTGTGGCCTCGTCTCACCAGTGTCAGACCAGAGAACAACCCCAAAAGGAGAACGGTAAAAAGCTAATGCCACTATCAGAGCATTTCTAGCTCGGGGTGAGCAGTTGTATCGATGGGACCTTTTGGCAGGATAAAAATGATGAAACAATAAGCTTTACCCTTTCTGGCAATAAAACACCAAATTAGGTCACCACAAGCACGTGTGATTAATGCGCACTTGATTCCTTACAAAAGGTATCTAATTGGTGTTTGAACATCTTAACACCTGTTTTATTGCCAGAAAGGGTAACACCGATGATGATTATTCATACTTTGATACTGGCAAAAAGGTCCCATGATATGAATCATAATATTGGTCATGAAAGCCTCCATATAAAATAACTTTAATGACAGTGGTGGTCATGCTATTAATTTCCCAACAACATATCTGTTTGCATCCCTTAAGTTGCGCAAACTTAAAACGCCACAGCAGAAATCGCATCTGTCAAAATACACACCACAAGCCATCTTACACCGCATATATTATCAGTCACAGCTCGAGTCGAGCCGATAGCAAAATGATCCACGAGGCTGATCATGTAAGGCTATACGCCAAGGGACAGGCAAACACATCCCGGACTCGGCAAACAAGACAGAAAACACGCGACGGTACAAACGAGACAAAGTAGAACACGTTCTTCCGCTGAATGGTGCGAGCAAGCGAATCGTTCTCGGGCCCCTGAGAACACGTCGGTCCACGACCACGGCAGGACAGACGAGGATGACGAAAACCGCTCTGAGAGTCGCCGCACAGGCGGTGGGGGGCACGTTAGACGATCCCACGGGAGCACGTTAGACGATCCCACGGGGGCACGTTAGACGATCCCACGGGGGCACGTTAGACGATCCCACGGGGGCGCGAGATGGCGGTGCGGAGAGCGGCGGTGCACGCGCCGGTCACAAGCTCACCTGGTGAGCGAGCTCGTGCGCGATGACCTGAGCGATCCACAGAGTGTCCCGCACGCCCGAGGCCTTGGGGCTCAACAGCAACGCCGTCTCGCGGTACGTGATGAGTCCCCAGTTCTCCATGGCCCCGGCCGCAAAATCTGGGATTGCCACGAGGTCTGGAGGTGGGGGGGGTGAAGGAGTCGTGGGGACAGGGGGAAGCAAGGGCATAGGAACACAAGTAAAAGGGGGCAGTTGGAGGGGACAGAGGGACGGGGGATCACAAAATGATGGGATTTAAAAACATAAAAGATTGATCACATTTGTGAGTGGCACGTAAATCACGCATCTCTATTGCATTTCAGATCTGTATCAGCAAAACAAGTGTTTAATGAGATGCATGCAGAGGTAAATATTAAGCGAGATTGAGAAGAACAAGTTTGGATAGAAAAACAATAATGCCTTTTATTTATTCATCCAGGAAAGCCTCATTGAGTCTCAAGATTCTTTTCAGGAGGATCCTGCATTTGATGAATCACAAGAACTGAAAAACCCCGTGCAAAGGAGGTGCTAATACGCAAATGTCTGGACACACAAGTTGAAAAAATACACTTGCTCCACGGCCATCTCTTGTTTACTTAAATCTAGCGTGTTTGAGAGTTTCACAAATCTACGTGATAAACCGCCCTTGTATGTATGAACTTCTTTCGCACCATACGTAGCCAACGGTGCTAATCGGAGGTGTGGGGGAAGGACGACAAACTAAACGCAAAAAGCAGTTCACAAGGAATGAGTTTTCAATCTCGATATAAAAGTGCACAGCTCCAGGTGGCTTTCTAATATCGGAATGAAGAGCGTTCCAGACGGCCGCAGAAGCGCATCTGAACGCGCGCAATGAACCCTTGCCTCCAACGAGCCTCTTCACCGTGTGCCCTGCATTCAAATATGTATGCAGTTTAAATTCTTTCGCAACGTACGCAAGCCAATTGTACTAAATTGGAGGTGCAACCGTGCTAATCTGAGGCATGATCATCAAAAGGAATTGTGTGGTGTGGATGAGGACAGTTCAAGACGCAACAGTGGAGGCAGCACCTTGCTTGGGCAGTGGATAGGAGATGTTGAACAATTCCTCGTAGAAATCCAAGAACTTGATGGCATTTTCCAGCGCAAAACTCCCCTGCTGCTCCTTGCCAGGGGATGTGTAGATCGACACCTGTGGACAAATTGCACTGCCATTACCATCACTACCTAACACGTAGCAGGCTTTCGCGACCAATATCATCCAGAGGTTTTTTTGGGTAAGATCGCGTAAATATATGTCGTTAAACCCACTACAGCCAACTAGTAAGGGTCGTCACGTAAACAGAGCATGCCAATTCGTCACTAGTACAGCACACCGGTGTGTTGGAGAGCCAAATCTGGCTGTCGCCTGACGAAGCTAGTTGTAATATTACTGGCGAAACGTCGTACTCCGATTGTAAATGTTGTGGCTTGGCTGTCCAATACACCGGCATGCTGTACTAGTGACGAATTGGCCACGTTCTGTTTACGTGACAACCCTTATTAGCTGGCTGTGTCGGGTGGTGGCGGATTTAACGACACATTTATATATTTACACGATCTAACCTCAAAAAACCTCTATTATGGACCATCACTACCGTTGGCTACGTGCTTTCACTGGGTACTGGCGACGTACAGTCTGGTGAAGCAATTCTTTTTGCAGGAGAGATGCTGGCACGGAGGTGCGTAACGCAGCCAAACCAGTTCCCATCCGTCATGGTTCAGTACGCACGACCCACATCTTGCGGCGTGAAATATATACCAAATTACACCTTGCGTCGATTCGTTTTTTTCACCCAATCTTCTTCTTCTTTCGTACGGCTGCTGATGTAGATGCAGAGCAATAACTACAATTTCACATTAAAGTGGTCAAGCCAAATAACAGCGTCAGGAGTAGCGTAGTGAATCATCGCTCTGATGTCTCATACGTATTTGTGAACTAGGGCATTACGTCCTTATATGTTGGATGGTTATGTTTTAGATGACCACAGTCACACACTGGAAAGTTTTCCATTTTCCACACAATGGTAAGGGCTCAATGAAAAGCCTCATTTTAAATACTCTAACAATGCATACATTGTGTACATATTCAGCCCTTTGTTAATCCACGCTGGATGATGGCTTCCTAATTTCTGTCACCATCCCTCATGGTCCAGGGCTGCTACCATCTTATCTCAATGCAACTCATGTTGACAAAAACAACAACTCAAACGTTTTTATTATTTTATTTAACATTGCACTCCTCGTGCACATTGCATCTCAATACACTGTAGAATTTGTAACGTGTGCATGTTTTCGCACGGAGGTGCAGAAAACCACAGCCACTTATAGAACGCAGAGCCTGAAACCGGTGTCAGCGATCGGCCAAGCTCCATCTTATTCCGGGACATATGACCAACTCCACATCACAGTAAACACTCCCAAAGGGAGTGCATTCAAACGAGAGAGACGGAGGCGGTCGGGCATTGTAAGGGAGCTGATGTGCACGGCGCTACGTACGTTGGTTCCGTGCTTCGTTTTGTTGGAGATGCTCTTGAAGTCACTGACGATGAAGGCGACGAGGTAGGTGCTCATGACCACACTGCCCTTGAACGTGTCCTCGAGCAGCCCGTCCTTGCGTGTCACCGTGTCGTTCTGCACTCGAGAACACAAACTAAAACTGTTAACTTTTTATATTACCAGCTAAGGCCCACTGAGCTGTGTAGCTTTTTTTCAGAAGTGACCTGGCCACAAATGATAGTTCAACGAAGTGGCTTATCATCACGTGGAAATTTATAGCAGCCAAATACTCTGAACGTGTGATGTTGATTCTCAATGTGGAGGGAAAAACCAGAGGACCTGGAGAAAAATCCACACAACCACGAGGAGAATAGGCAAACTCCAAATATACAGGCATCAGGGTCGGGATTGAACCCATGATCTCCTGTATACCAGGTGAGGTAGTTAACATCTCGCAACTGCGGCACCTCAAACACAAGCCTTCACATCCGTCTGGCCGGCTTGTGCTTGGTTGGGGCAAGAACCATTACTCCAAATTAAGTAAGAACCATTACACCCAAACTCTCTGGTCATCCTCACATTGGCTTTTGGCTAACCATCGGACAAAGATGGCCACTGCAACACGCGCTTTCAGATGCACTTTTGTGGCCGTTTGGAACCCTCTCCCTTCCAATATTAGGAAGCCACTGAAGTTACGCAGTTTTAAATTAAAATTGAAACTTATTTTGTTAGAACTGCTTTTTATGTTTTGTTTGTTGTCCTTCCCCTGCACCTCTGATTAGCATGGTTGTCTACGTAGGGTGCGAAAGAAGTTCAACATACATACATCAGTGAGCACCAGAGCTTCATTTCAGCCCGGCCTGTCTGGGTCAGTGACCCAGAATATATTTCTGCACTCGGCACACCACATCCAGTATCCCTCTGGTTATAGCTGTGGCCACGACTAGTCACCTGCCACCTAATGCAGTCTACGAGCGACCCAAAATTTCTTCAGCAAGAAATTAAGCCCAAGCGTGTGCAGCATGCAGCGGGATAAGGCCAGCACCACACCAGTGCACAAAGAACAAGATCCCCCAAATAGTCTTTAACAAAATGTTGAAGTGCTGTTAAGGAACACTTGTTAGGGCCGGTGCCGCACACAAGGGGGTGGGTGGTCAACACCATGCCCTGCTGCTTTTGTCTCTCCAGTGCTGATATTTATACACCGCACCAGCTCTTCATTTTGGGCCGAGTCGACCTCGGGGAGATACAGGACCGGTTCACATATATCCATCACCGTTGTTGGCCGTGACCGGGAATCAAACTCATGTCGCCAAGTTCACAGCACACCACGTTACCCACGACGCTACCGCTTCCCACATTCCTGTGCACAGGCGGACCCACGCACAACAGCATGGGAGGTGCTCAAATTCATGTAGTCAGCCTCACCCACTGTCTCCTGGACTAACGCAGTGAGCCTCACCCACTGACTCCTGGACTAACATAGTGAGCCTCACCCACTGTCTCCTGGACTAACGCAGTGAGCCTCACCCACTGTCTCCTGGACTAACGTAGTGAGCCTCACCCACTGACTCCTGGACTAACGTAGTGAGCCTCACCCACTGTCTCCTGGACTAACGCAGTGAGCCTCACCCACTGTCTCCTGGACTAACGTAGAGAGCCTCACCCACTGACTCCTGGACTAACGTAGTGAGCCTCACCCACTGACTCCTGGACTAACGTAGTGAGCCTCACCCACTGTCTCCTGGACTAACGCAGTGAGCCTCACCCACCTGTCTCCTGGACTAACGTAGTGAGCCTCACCCACTGTCTCCTGGACTAACGCAGTGAGCCTCATCCACTGTCTCCTGGACTAACGCAGTGAGCCTCACCCACTGTCTCCTGGACTAACGTAGTGAGCCTCACCCACTGTCTCCTGGACTAATGCAGTGAGCCTCACCCACTGTCTCCTGGACTAACGTAGTGCGCCTCACCCACTGGCTGTGGAGGGGAAAAACCGGAGGACTCGGAGAACAATCCACGCCATCACGGGGAGAACATGCAACCTCCAAATATACAGGTGTCAGGGTCAGGATCGAACCCACGACCTCATGTATACCATGCGAGGTAGTTAACATCTCCTAGCCACCATGGGGGCCAGTGGGTGGAAAACCAGAAAATTGTCTACACCAGCAATATAATTAATTATTTAACGTTTTTATGCGGCATCTGGGCCAAAATGCATTATATAAGCAAGTGGATTGGAACAATATCAACCACCCTCCCTGTTGCTTGGGCACAACTAAAGAGGTCAGTAGGCATCGCAAAAAAATTGTTTCTGCAAAGGTTACTTTACAAAACAAGACTATTCTCTCACGAGGGCTTCACATATCTTGTATGGGGCAGCGTTCATCGCCCAAGGCAGATAATTTACTCGGTCAAGGCTTTTGTGTGCTCTTCGCACACGTCCGTGTATATATGCAAGTAAGCGCATGAGCGTGTATCGCCTGCACGTAGGTTCACGTCCGCATGCACGCGTGTGCATCTATGCAAATGCACGTATACTTGCTTTGAATATACGACACTGAACGGGGGACCTGTGCGCTTGTGTTTGCATGCGTACAATGCACGTGTGCACAATGCGCGTGCAAGTGTTTCCATACATGGCTGCGTATGCATAGTTGTGCGGGCATTGTTAGCGTGCGTGCATCCGCACGTCTGCATTTGAACGCGAGTGTGTGCGCGCATCGCGGTACTAGAGCGGTTCGCGTGCTGCGCTACAAACCCGGCGACCCGAGTTGGATTCCTGGTCAAGATCAAAACCACTCGCGATTATCTGAACCGGTCCTGGGCCTTCCCTCGGTCGACTCAGCCTCAAATGAGCACCTGGTGCGGTGTAAACATCGCCACTGGGGAGCCAAAGGCGGCCAGGCGTGGTGCTGGCCACCCACCCCCTCATGTGCCACGCGGGCCTTCGTAGATGCTACTCGCTAACAGCACTTGTTCCAACAGTCTGTTAAGGCTATACAAGGGATTCGTGTCTTGGTCTTTTGTGTGTGTGTGTGTGTGCGTGTGTGTCGCACCAGGGGCATGTTGGAGAGCGTGGTGTGCGCGGCGTCGCGCACGATGCTGATGTCGAACGAGGCCTTGAAGTCGGGCTCGTCGAAGCACGGGAAGGACTCGCGCGCAGACGTCGGCTCAAACTGTGTCACCGCCAGCGGTCTAGGGACAGCCAAACCGCGCACGCTCTGTCGCCAGCCACCGTAGCAATCGTGCGACATATCCGCCGCGACATCGCAACCGTACAAACATCAAAGGCTGTGCCGCCGCTCACGGTGTGGGGAGTGGGGTGGGGGGTAAACCCCGCCTCGCCTCACCGATCACTGCCGTCCTCGGCGCGGTAAGTGCTGCGGTAGAAGCCGAGGAAACTGGTGGACAGGCGCCCGGTGAAGGTGATGTTGAGCAAGTATATCTGGCCTTGCGTCAGAGGCTTGCGGGTGCAAACCATCAGCTGGTCGCGTGGCTCATAGCGCAGCAGCTTCGCCACCAATGATCCATCGGCACCGCCACCTGCTGCGCCAACAGAAGCAATGTCAGCCTGGCAAAGTAGGGCAGGCCAGACAAACCAATAACCACACACGGGTGTCGCACATACGCGAGACGCACAGAAAACGAAGAACAATGTGGCGCGGCGCAGTGCTGTGTGTGCGTGGACCCCGGCGCTTGCCAGCGTACCCGGAGCTCCATCAGCAGGCACAAGGGTGGACTCCGTGATGGTGAGGTTATTTGCGTGCAGCACCACGTGGTCCGTGCTCTCATCCACCAACAGCCACACACTGACGTATCCCTCCACGGCCAGCGTCGTCAGGTTGGGGTGCAGGCACAGGTGGTAGTGCAACGGCCGCACAGACCTCGGAAGTCGATCGTCCGCCCAGGGGAAAACCTCTCCGTCGGCCGTGAAGGGGAACGTCGCGTTGCCCGCACCGCTCGGCGTCGTGCCGCCGTGGTGGTCGTGATCATCGCTGGCGGCACTGCCGTTGCTGCTGGCGCAGCCGTTGCCAATGCCCAGCGCGCAGGGCACGTAAGACAGCGCGATTCCGATGACCACGATGACGCCGATGACGCCCGCAGCGCAGAACATGAGCGTGCGGGGGCTCATCTGCTGGCAGCAGAGCTGCACGCCGGGCCCGTCCGAGCCGCCGGGTCCCGACGACGGCGCCGCCCTGCCGCCCGGGCCGCGCCCCGACCTCGGCTCGTCGGGGTCGCGGTTGAAGAAGGCGGCACCCAGCAGCCTGCGCGACGACTCCTCGTTGTCGTCGTCAAAGTCTTCGTCGAACTCGTCGGGGTCCCCGGCGTAGATTGGCAGTCGCGACAGCGTGTGGGGCCGGCCGTCGTCCTCCGGCGCCGTCGGTCTATCGGCACCCCCGCCGCCGCCGCTGCTGATGAGAGGGTGCTGAGTGTAGAGCGGCACGGAGCTGGCGGCGAGCGTGCGTGGGGACGACAGCGCCACGCTGTTGCCGAGGGCCGGGTCGGCGCCCGGGTCGACATTAGGCATCCCTGCATCGGCCTCCTCATCTTCCTCCTCCTCGTCGTCATCTTCAAACATGCTGTTCTCAATCATGTGCTTGGGCAGCGGGGCCCTCTCTGAGGAGGCGGGGAGGGGGGCACTCATTAAATCGGCATGGATAGTCACCGCAAGAGGAACAGCCTTTCCAAACGAAAAGACCGATGACAAAATTGGCCACAGTCTTGACCGAGCGATTCAGGGTGATGATGGCATGCAAGAACACTGAGCCAGCGCCACCGCAAAATAATCCTTGCGTGTGTTCCAGCAGGCAGGGATTTTTATCGAGGCAGTCAAACCTTTCCCAGTGGGAAGTCGTTCATTTTCTTTTGTTGTCCCATGTTATCGAGCTCCCTTCCCCCAACCATGTGTGCAATGTCCTTTTTCCTGTTTTTGACTGACTACATCTCTCTCTAAAATAAATATACCCACTTTTTTTGTACAGCATCTAGAGATGCAATTGCATGCTATATAAATCCACATTGTATTGTATTCAGTTTTTACAACCCTAGGGTGAAATCCCATTCTCTTAATTTAGTTTGTCATTTCACTTGACATATTTCTAACACCGAAAATGTTTTCAAATGTGTTTAAACTGATGTGACACAAACACTATCTTCAAGACATAAGAGATGTGTCCCGAGTATGTACTGAGGCATTTGAAGATATTAACAAAAATACTCACTTGTCAACAAAGAAAAAAATATCCCAAGTTGGTGATATTTCAGGAAATGTCCGTTCTTAAGATATGGTTTTGTTATGGAATAATCCAGGCCCATTCTCGAACACAAGCAGGCGAACTGCTCACTGTGAGAGTTCCAAGTGCGAACTTCTTCATGCCTTAACGAAATAACACCAACGGGCAACTTGCGGAACACACGTTTGAAACCGAATTGATAACAGCGCATAGGGCCCAGCAAGTTTATTTGAAGCCACATTCACTTTAACTGTGACAACTTCCATCTCACAGAGGCGAGACCTGCACCGACAAACTGGCACGCGCGGTGCCCCAGGCAACCAGCGTGCACCTCGTGCTCACCACCAAGCTTGCTCGTGTTCACCACCAGGACGGAAATTGTACTCAACCACCTCCGTAAAAAGTGGGGTCTGGCTGGTGGGCTGGCTGGTGGGCGATGGTGCAACCGGAGTGCATTATAAAGGGTTAGCAAACAGCATTATCAGCCGTTTCTCACGATTACATTGGCCAAAGGCTGCCGGAGTGGGCAGGATGCAGCAGCAACATCCCCTCCCCCCATACTCCTGTGTCACAGCCAGCATTGATTTTCACACAAAGCGATGATGCATGGGAGAGCTCAGGCTTACACAAAACGGCACGGTAGAAATATACACCCACAGGGATGCGTATATCTAACGATAATAACAAAATAATGTAGAGCCCTTAGTGAATTAAGTGTTGGAACAGGGCCTTCAATGCTGAACAGGTCGTGGGGGTCAATTGTCCATCATTAACGATGCTGGTTAGTGTGGGTTGGTGAAGACGGGCGAGCATAGACGTAGGAGCATAGAAGTACACAACAATGGATTTTGTTGAAATGCCCTCTTTGGCCCAACAGGTAGCCAAGCACCCCATTTGACAGCCCTGTTTGTTTGTGTTCCAAGCATTATCCAGGCTCAACATTTCTTGGCTTCTGAAATTGGGCAAATACATCCCTAATATAATAAATGTGGTACGCAACACAAGTGAAATTATTCAAATGAACTAATCCCGCTCTTCACCTGCACATTTTTACTACAAATTCACTGCATCTGTACATATGTTCAACTTCTTTCGCACCGTACATAGCCAACCGTTTTGCTTCCGATGCAAACATTATTTCACTCGGCAAGCACGGTGTGACAAGTCTCATTCCATGGGCCACATTGAAGGGATTAAATATCAAATAAGGCCAAGCATGTGCGGAGAGAAGGCAGTGTACACTGAAGCCAACGAAGCCAGATGCCAAAGACATAAGCGCTAACACAAACGTCACTGCTGCCAGCGCCAAGGTCTGCTGGCAACTCCGCTGTAATATTGGGCCAGCAGTTTTTCACCATCGCTATCACCGAGTGCTGTGTACAGTTTCCACGCAATATTGCACCGGCCAAACACAAGCAAAGCGGCGTGAGGCGGCCGCGCGAAATGCCACACGTCCGCACAAACACTGAACGGTCCTGGGGAAAGGGGCTTTGAATTGCCCGCTCTGCACCTGCAGAGATATTCTTATCTTCCCCCAAGTGTTAAAATAAAATGCGGGTGGTGGCCGTGGTTCCACCGTGACCCACGCGGGGCGCGCAACGCAAACACCGCAAAGAATGTGGCCCCAAGAAGCGGCCACCACAGGTCACGACCAGGCGCTGGGTGGACCTGCCAGCTGAGCTGTAACAGCAATAAAAAGAACAGAAATGTAAAAGTGCTTCGTGGATTTATTGTTCGCTGTTGCACTGTACGGCCTAATGTGTTTTCGGGGTTGTCCCGTGTGTTGTGTGCGACACGGAGTCCGACGTTTAACTCCACGTTCCGAGAGCTTCTTTAGGAAATGATTTTGTTAGTGAAGCTATCCAGCAGAATGGCACAGAACGTCGGACACCACTCCAAACGACATGCGGTAGAATCCGAAAATGCATCGCGGAAAATAATAGCGCGGCAGTGCTTAGATTTTTTTCTCCAGTGCGGCTTCGCGAAATCTAAAAACACGATGAGCTGTCCAGCACTGGGACGTTTGGTCAAATCTAAATGCATTATCCTGCATGTTCCATCCGCGATGGAGGAGTGTACTCGAGCCATTCATGGATTGGCCACGGCCTGCACGTTACGTACTTTTGTTTAAACATTGCAATGCGCGAGGACACCGTAGAAAACTCCCTCTTACGAGGCAATAACTCTCAACACGTGTGCGCACAGATCACCCTGCGTGCTGTGCTGCCACGATGGCCACCAATCTGTGTCAGCCAACAACAGCATCGACGCTTCTTCCTGGACCCCCACCCAAACCCACCCATACCACCACCTCGCAAGACCGCTGGATCACAGAACATCCTACGCCGCAGCAGCGGGTGGCGTCCGCACGGAGAGAGAGGGGGCAGCAGCAGCAGCAGATGGTCCCACGCGTCACGAAGTAAATGGGTCGCGGTGATGCGACGGGGGGGGGGGGGACGAAGCTGCCAAGCGGCCTTGTTTGGCCCCAGCTGTTTGCTTTACAGGCGGCGGGGGCAAAGCTGTCTGCGCAAGTAAATGGGCAAAACGCGACGTTTCTAACCCGCGTGCCTGGCAAGAATCGCGTCTTGCCAATCCAGCGAGGCGGGCTTAACAGAATGCGTGTGTTGATAAGTACGTGCCTCAACGCTAATTGGATTGGAAGGTGGAAATCATGTGCTGAGCTTCCCCTAGGTCGACTCACCCTCAAATGAGTACCTTGTGCGGTGTAAACATCGCCACTGGAGAGACAAAGACGGCCGGCGTGGTGCTGGCCACCCACCCCATCGTTAAAACTCAGTTCCGGCCGTCATAGGTGCTCGCTAACAGCACTTGCCCCTAAAGTCTGTTGAGGCTATACGGGGGATCTTTGTCTTGTGCTTGGACGCTAAATGAAAGGAGGAAGTTACGAAGCGAAATGTCGGCACTGCGCTGTTTTATTGCGCTTCGTCGACCTTAAAACACGACCACGGCAGTGGCGATGGCGGTCACGCCCGTGTTGTGCACAGAATACAACTGTCCGGTTGAGAAGCTGCTCATTTTGAGCCGCAACAGTGTCCGAGACGGTGATACCAATGTACACATCTGTCGGCGGATGATGACACGGATGATATCGATGATATCGATGATGAGGCTGTAATATGGGAGGCCTCATGCACAGCGCACTTACCGGATAGCACACCGACTAACACCTGGTCAATGCCGACCACCACCGGCGTGCGGAGTCGGTTAGTGATATCACAACTCACCTAACTAAAACTACACAGTACTATTCACCATCTCTCCAGAGCGACTAAAGCGACGCTTAAGACACATTTCACAAATTGAGGAACAAACAAATATTAACGTGCGGCCCTTTTGCCAATCCAGTTGGTGATTTGTGGTTGTTTACCCACACTTCATCACGCCGACGGCTCGGCCAGGGTTTGTGGAAGGAGGTCCCAGGGTTTGTGGAAGAAGGTCCCAGGGTTTGTGAAAGGAGGTCCCAGAGTTTGTGGAGGAAGGTCCCAGGGTTTGTGGAGGAAGGTCCCAGGGTTTGTGGAAGGAGGTCCCAGGGTTTGTGGAAGGAGGTCCCAGGGTTTGTGGAAGGAGGTCCCAGGGTTTGTGGAAGGAGGTCCCAGGGTTTGTGGAAGGAGGTCCCAGGGTTTGTGGAAGGAGGTCCCAGAGTTTGTAGAGGAAGGTCCCAGGGTTTGTGGAAGGAGGTCCCAGAGTTTGTGGAGGAAGGTCCCAGGGTTTGTGGAGGAAGGTCCCAGGGTTCGTGGAAGGAGGTCCCAGGGTTTGTGAAAGGAGGTCCCAGGGTTTGTGAAAGGAGGTCCCAGAGTTTGTGGAGGAAGGTCCCAGGGTTTGTGGAGGAAGGTCCCAGGGTTTGTGGAAGGAGGTCCCAGAGTTTGTGGAAGGAGGTCCCAGGGTTTGTGGAAGGAGGTCCCAGAGTTTGTGGAGGAATGTCCCAGGGTTTGTGAAAGGAGGTCCCAGGGTTTGTGGAAGGAGGTCCCAGAGTTTGTGGAGGAAGGTCCCAGGGTTTGTGGAGGAAGGTCCCAGGGTTTGTGGAAGGAGGTCCCAGGGTTTGTGGAGGAAGGTCCCAGGGTTTGTGGAGGAAGGTCCCAGGGTTTGTGGAAGGAGGTCCCAGGGTTTGTGGAGGAAGGTCCCAGGGTTTGTGGAGGAAGGTCCCAGGGTTTGTGGAGGAAGGTCCCAGGGTTCGTGGAAGGAGGTCCCAGGGTTTGTGGATAAAGGTCCCAGGGTTTGTGGAGGAAGGTCCCAGGGTTTGTGGAGGAAGGTCCCAGGGTTTGTGGAGGAAGGTCCCAGGGTTTGTGGAGGAAGGTCCCAGGGTTTGTGGAGGAAGGTCCCAGGGTTTGTGGAGGAAGGTCCCAGGGTTTGTGGAGGAAGGTCCCAGGGTTTGTGAAAGGAGGTCCCAGGGTTTGTGAAAGGAGGTCCCAGGGTTTGTGGAGGAAGGTCCCAGGGTTTGTGGAGGAAGGTCCCAGGGTTTGTGGAGGAAGGTCCCAGGGTTTGTGAAAGGAGGTCCCAGGGTTTGTGAAAGGAGGTCCCAGGGTTTGTGAAAGGAGGTCCCAGGGTTTGTGAAAGGAGGTCCCAGGGTTTGTGGAAGGAGGTCCCAGGGTTTGTGGAGGAAGGTCCCAGGGTTTGTGGAGGAAGGTCCCAGGGTTTGTGAAAGGAGGTCCCAGGGTTTGTGAAAGGAGGTCCCAGGGTTTGTGAAAGGAGGTCCCAGGGTTTGTGGAAGGAGGTCCCAGGGTTTGTGGAAGGAGGTCCCAGGGTTTGTGGAGGAAGGTCCCAGGGTTTGTGGAGGAAGGTCCCAGGGTTTGTGGAGGAAGGTCCCAGGGTTTGTGAAAGGAGGTCCCAGGGTTTGTGAAAGGAGGTCCCAGGGTTTGTGAAAGGAGGTCCCAGGGTTTGTGGAGGAAGGTCCCAGGGTTTGTGAAAGGAGGTCCCAGGGTTTGTGAAAGGAGGTCCCAGGGTTTGTGAAAGGAGGTCCCAGGGTTTGTGAAAGGAGGTCCCAGGGTTTGTGGAGGAAGGTCCCAGGGTTTGTGAAAGGAGGTCCCAGGGTTTGTGAAAGGAGGTCCCAGGGTTTGTGAAAGGAGGTCCCAGGGTTTGTGGAGGAAGGTCCCAGGCGCACAGCGAGTCGCGAACTTCAGCAGAGAACCCAAAGTCGCGTCCGCGCTGCGCGGCGCGCACGTCAACACGGCGGCCACGTGCGGCGTGGCGCCTGGGAACTTACAACTTCCGACTCTTGCAGACGACGTCGCATTGTCGAGGGAGACGATGGAGCAGCGTGTGATACTAGCTATGGGGTACGAGGCAAGAGTGTGCACGCTGCTGTATAATGAAACAGCCCGAGTGTTTACTGCCGTGGCGGTGCGACGACCATCCTCACCGCCGTGCAGGTCTCCGGCCATCGCGCCGTCCCCTCCTCCCTCCACGGCGCCTCAGAGCAGCGGCGATGCCGTCAACCGACTTGCTCGCACAGAATGAGGCACTTTCATGAAACGGAAGCCGAGTCGATCGTACAAATGATGAGGACGACGACGACGACGAGAATAATTAGCGGCGAAGTGCGCCGCCGACTAAACGAGCCTCCTCCTCCTCCTGCTCCTGCCCGCCGCTCTTAACGAGAACTCTGCCTAGCGAAGATCCTTCGCGCTCATGGCAATCAAAGCCTCGCTCGCGCCGGACGGGGACGAGACGCGTCTGTAGCGGCGATCGACTCGAACAACTTTGAGCAAGAAGCTGGAACGGGGAACGGGGAGCGCCGAACGAGTCGGCGCAGCTGGGCCGACACGGACTCGCTGACGGGCGCGTTTAATTTCCCAGTCAGCTTAGACGGAGCCTGCCCTGGGGACGCCTCTGATTGGCCGCGCTCCTCTCGGTGTGGCCCGGGCCGAGCCAATCGTCTACGCGGGCGCGACGCCCCCCTGGGCACGCGGACCAATCGGAAGCCCGCGCTGCGCGGGGGCGCGCCCATGCGCTGTACGGAATGTGGAAGGCTGGCTCTGCAGGCCCCGTCGGGCCCCCCGCCTGCGCCTGGAACTCGGCCGGGTTCGAGGGCCACTGCCAGGCCGCGAGGGCGGCAGAAGCCCAAGGTGGCGTTAGGGAGTCGAGGTCGACTGATTACCAAGGGATAAAGTTTTATTTTCGCTTGTGCGGGTTGCGTTTTACTTCCACGGCGATATCGTGTTGTGATAATACGCCTCAAGAATGAACATACTTTGTGAGTTTAACTTTGCCACGCGCGTCATCATTTAAATGCTCGGCACGTGAGTGCGGTGAAGCCAGGTAAAAGTTACGTTGAAAAATAAATACGGGTCAAGTTACACCTGAAGAATGTATTAGTTTAATATGTCATTGATAAGAGTCGTTCAGTCAAGCCACTGTGGGCATAGGAAGTAAGGGTCCCACTATTATTTTAACTCTGTACATTTTATTTTGCCAGGTAACACCCACTAAGCTACGTAGCTCTTATTTAAAAGCGACCTGGCCACAAATGATAGCTCAACGAAGATGGCCTATCATCAAGTGGAAATTGATAGCAGCCAAATACTCTAAACGCGTGATGATTCTACATGTGGAGGGAAAACCCGGAGGACCCGGAGAAAAATCCATACGACCATGGGTAGAGAGAGACACGCAAACTCCAAATATACAGCAGCAGGCGTCAGGGTCGAACCCACGACCTCCTGTAGACCAGGTGAGGTCGGTAACATTGTCACCGTGGTCCTGTGGGTTGACCCTTGCTCTACACGGATAAGACGTGGTGGGGGGGGGGGGGCATAGGTGTACACTACAACAATATGTCTTGCTGTACTTCTCTCTGCTACCCACGTTGCCCCCCGTCACCTGTAACGCCTGTTATGCATGGTGGCCACCTATCGAAACACTTCGGGAGGGATTTAAATATCCTACGATTCTGAGATTTGACGAGGTCAAGCGGTATTCCGGGGCATTTGGTCACTGGCTTAAAACATGAAATTCACGCAAATGCACACCAATATATGAATGTTAACAAGTTGAATGATATTTAGATTCAGTTTATTTTGCAACAGCATATTTTCAAAATAGCAAACACTTTGTCACTTTCGACGCCACAGACATATTGGTGGTCAGAGCTGATATGCCGGTGGTCGGAGCTGACATGGTGGTGGTCAGAGTGGACATGATGGTGGACAAAGTTCATAACAGGTGACGTTTTGGTGGTGCACTTATGTGTACCTCTAAGGCATAAAACAATTGAAATATAATATAGCACCGTAAATGAGTACATACATTTCACACATACATATACTATATAATGGACAGCACAACAAATGTGAATACATTATTGTATTTATACATAAATGGCATATACATAATTATTTTGATTACAACTTCGGGTCTCTACCGGGAGGGGTCATCATTCACAGAAATTGCAATATGCTTGGAGCTTTATTAAATTATACATATTGTTTGGCTTTGAATCTTTGTGCTCATGATACAGTAACTGTCAAGGACTTGCCAGATGTAAATGGCTGCAATCTAGAGCTAGATTATTTTGTCACACCAAATCCCAACTAGCACCATAAGTTTGTTAACACGTTATCCACACAGTGCTCTGAAAAACCAACAAGTTTCCAGACATGTTCAGTGCAGTGACACTAAAAGGGCCCTCCCTGCCAGCCACACTCCACCCACGTGCAGTCCTTTGAGCTCAGCTTGGAGATGGGGGGGGGTCATTGTATCCCCCGCTCAGCCAACCTCGGCACAAGAGACTGTGTGTGGTTTGGAAAATTGTACACGTTGTTTCGTTCACGATCAAATGTCAGTCTTTTAACATGAAGTATATAGAATACAATAAGCAGAACAGCTGACAGTAAAGCACGACTTGAGATACTTGTACAAAGTCTAAGTTGAGTATTCGTTTTTGATTTTCGATGAAAAAAAAAATTGTCCCTGACTCGGAACTTTATGAAATTCTATTATTTTGGACTTTGAATTATCGACTAGTTAAAGACAGATTGGATTTCTGCAGACAATACAGTGTATGTGGATGATAAAATATGATGCTACTGTTTGGCTCTATTATTTATCTCATGTTAAACACGTGCTCAATGCCATGGCACGGTTGCACCTCGTGAACACATCGAGCACATTTCAACTTTTGCCTGCGGCTATTACGGCACTTTTGAGGCAACTGCATGGACGAGGGACTGCATGTGAGCTGCCAAATTAAACCCACAATAAGCCATGCTCTGCAGGCATGGGGTAGCAAATGATATATTTTAAAATTATAAAAAGAACAGCGGACAAGACAAACCTTCCCTAACCCGCATAGTCTCACGTCTGTCAGTGCATGTGGCTCCAGTTCGAGAAGGCTACGAAAACTTATTTTCAGGCTTTTCACTTCCAGGTGACGCTCGCAGGTCGTGAACAACTACTCGGCATTCTGAAGTTCAGAGTATTATAATATATAATACAGCACCGGTGTGTGGATTCCAATAGACCGAGCCTCCTCCTGGGAAGCTGTATGGATGTCAATGCAGTTGTGTCTGATGGAGGGCGTTCTGATCAAGTCACTGCCATCGCATTCGTTTCGCCTGCTCTACCTAGCCTGCTCACATTACCCAAGAGTGGAAACTCCAGGATGAAGGCTGCCACCTCCTCAAACCGGAACCACGAGCCACAGCTGCTCACGCCCTTGCCACCGACGACAATCAATTAGCACCATCCTCCCCCAGCCTCGCGATCGGACTCGGTGCCACCGCTCGGCAGCTCGCGGCGCCGTCAGTCCGCGGCCTCTCTGTTGTGTGTGTGTCTGCAACTGCCGTGGTGGTGCTCGTGGAGGCGATGGCGGTGATTGTGGTGGCGAGAGGCCTTGCGCGGCCGCGTTCTGTCTGGAGCACGGCGAAGGCGCCGTCGGGGGGCCGACCGTTCCTTCCGCCCACGTCTGTGATCTGCGTGCGAACGTTGGAACGAGCAGAGGAGGGGGGGGAGAATCACGTGCCAAGCAGTTAGCGGCAGATGAAGGCATCATGGGAATTTGGTGCACGGTCGCCGATGGTCGGATCGCCCGGAATGTGCCCGGTCTCGTCAAATGTTCGGACGCTAAGAAAGCTTGGGCTTGGGTAGTGTTTGCTTGGGTGACCACTGCTTATAGAACAGCTGTCGTAGGCTGCAGCGAGGCTACGTTGTGGTCAATAGAGGGACAGAGCAGCAAAGAAAAACATCATACACCATGCTCTGGCATGTATGCTCCCCACCTTCACCATCCTGTGATTGAGCACTTATCCACAGAAAATGCAGTTATTAGGCCACTTTGGAGATACCTTTTTTGCCAGTATCAAAGTATGAAAAATAAGAATAGGTTTTACCCTTTCTGACAATAAAACAGGTGTTAAGACGTTCAAACACCAAATAGAAACCTTTTGCAAGGAGTGATGTCTGCATTAACCACACAAGTACGTGTGGTTAATGCAGACATGATTCATGTGTAAAACCTATTCTTATTTTTTAACAATTTGGAGGGGGTTTGTTTGGCTATGATTGGAGGTTGGTTTTGTTTTACCAGGTGAAAACTCAAGAGACCAGAATAGTCTAATTGTCAAGAGTGACCTGGGGCATTAGACTGCCATTAAGGGTCAATGATTGCCATGTATAATTCCAAATTGGGGGGGTATTTTTTTCGAATTTGGTAAATTTGGACCCATGAAGCCAGCACGCAATGGGCCTACTCTTGTCAGGGGATCTTTAACACTCACCACTCACTGTGAAGCAGCCGGCACGTTGTATTGTGATAGTACACACACCGCAGCATTAACCAGGGCAACCGCTGGAATCGAACCGCGAACCTCTCAAAGTGCTCCCACCAAGGACGCGTCACCGCACAAATGATTGCCCCTTGTCAATTTGGGTGAAATGGTTGTTCCGATCGATTGTTACATGACCTAAACATTTAGCTGCCAGTTACATAAAACACCGCAAGTGAAAATACTCATTCGTTAACATTGACTTAGATTGGAGAGTAAGAGATGTGTTAATATCAGTGTTATGTAAGCCAAGGGCTAAGTCCCCGACGCACTGTGAAGAGATGTTAACTACCTCGCCTGGTATACAGGAGGGGGTTTGATCCTGACCCTGACACCTGCTGTATATTTGGAGTTTGCGTGTCCCTCTACCCATGGTCGCGTGGATTTTTTTCCGGGTGCTCCGGTTTTCCCCTCCACATTAAGAATCAGCATCATGCGTTTAAAGTATTTGGCTGCAATAAATTCCCACACGATGATAAGCCACTTGGTTGAGCTATCATTTGTGATTGCGAAGTCGCTTCTGAAAAAGGTCCGTATAGCTTAGTGGGCTTTAACTGGTAAAATAAAAATACTCTTTGGTTCTTTCGGTAAAGTCACGTAGGTAGAATAAATAATAGATCACGACGTTTCGATCGCAACACAAGCAATCGTCATCAGGTGGGACAATCACAGCGAGAAGAAACTGCTGAAGTAGGCGAGAGATCTGCCGTGGCACGAGGTTGTATAGTAGTGTATAGTGTAGTGTATATAGTGTATAGTGTAGTGTTTAGTGTAGTGTATAGTGTAGTATATAGTAGTGTATAGTGTAGTGTATATAGTGTATAGTGTAGTGTATAGTGTAGTGTATAGTAGTGTATAGTGTAGTGTATAGTAGTGTATAGTGTAGTGTATAGTAGTGTATAGTGTAGTGTATAGTAGTGTATAGTGTAGTGTATAGTGTAGTGTATAGTGTAGTGTTTAGTGTAGTGTATAGTAGTGTATAGTAGTGTATAGTGTAGTGTATACTGTAGTGTATAGTAGGCCTCGGCAGTAGGGGGGGAAGGAGAGTATGGATTCCTGCAGTCACGAAAGCTTCAAATCAAAATAAACACAGTTAAGTTTACACAATACGCGGTTTTGTTTCGTTTTTGTTTCGTTTTACAACCACAGTACCCCCCCCCCCCCGCCCCGGACATGCACGAGCATGGATCGGGCAGGAAAGGGCGGCCTTCCAGCCACGTGGCCCTGGCAGCCTGCACCAACTCACACGGTACATAAAGAAATAAGCTGGCGAAACGCCTGCTTCATATCTCTCTCTCCCTGCACGTAGGAAAAAACACAAAGGTCAGCCACGGCCTTCTGGGAGTGCATCATTTCAACACCATTGGTTCAACGCGAAGTAAACTGCGCACCACGTCTTGACAATCAGTGTCTTATCAGCAGAGGCAGGCTTGCTTGAACTCATGGCTGGTCAACTGCCAGATGTGTCTAGCTAAGGACTCCGTATCTGTTAAACAAGGGTCCTCGGTTGCCGCGAAACTATAATACAGGAATTGAAAACCGTGATGATTGAATACTGTGAATAGGCGCAGCATTTGCTGCAACAGGTAGACAGACTCCTTCGTTTACAATAAACCCACTCATTGGAATGGCGATGACGATGATTGTGTTGGTAGTTTATCATCGGTGACGGCGGTGGTTGTAAATCATATGAATGGTAATGATGATAATAATATGAATGCGATGTTTACCCAACTAAACCTCACAGAGTCTCAATTACTTTTTTTTTAATCAAATGTACTGGAACACTATGTTGGTTTAATTTTATTTGTGAGTATTTAGAATGCAGGAGGTAATTGGAGTACCTGGAAATAATCCGCACGTATGTGGCGGTGACATTCAGCAGTAGTGCAATGCCATCTCCCGGGGTCACCTCGCAGCCCCTGGCCCAAAGAACTTGGCAATCCCAAGTTGCCGAGTCGTCGCACCGACTTAGCTTCCGAGTTGGGGTGCAGTTTGGGCTATTTGGTAGTAAATTATCATAGTTATGATGGTGAAGTTGACCGTGATAGCAATATGCAATGATCCTGAGCAAATCACACGAAGCAACGATGACAAATAATCTCCATTATAGCCTTTAGGAGTCTGGTGGACCAAGTGCTGTTGGCGAGCACCTATTGAAGCCGGCAACGGCACAGGAGGGGGTGGGTCGCCAACACCACGCCCGGCCGCCTTTGTCTCCCTAGTGGCGGCAATGTTTACACAGCGCACTCGGTACTTCTTCGAAGGCTGAGTCGACTTAGGGGAGGCCTAGGACCGGTTCAGATAATCGTCACTGGTGTTGACCGTGACCGGGAATCGAACTTGGGTCGTCGGGTTCGTATCGCAGCGCCCTAACCACTGCACCACCGCTCCCCACTGTTAGTGATACACACACTCACACACGCATCCACCCACCGGGCTCTTTCTTGCAGGTGGAGGTGAATAGGTACGAGCAAGACACATCGTTCCACTTGCCGCCCTCATGCCAGATCATCACCACGCAGTTCTCGCCGCCTGGTGCTGCCCCGTCCGGCTGCTCAGACCGCCAGCTCTCGTAGACCTCACAGACACATAGACACACAGACGAGACACAGACGAGACACACGCACGTGTTCATTGCATGTTGGTGGGCAGAGCTCAAAATAGGTGTCATATTGGCAGGTTTTAATTTCCCACTGAAGGAGCTGATAGGCCGGAAACGTGGCACGTGACTGGTAGCCACAGCCAAAGAAAGAGGAACACTCTTTCACTATTATCTATTTTTATTTGACCAGATAATGAGCTATATACGAAGTGGCTTATCATGCGGAAATTCATAGCAGCCAAATACTCTAAACGCGTGTTTCTAATTGTGGAGGAAAAGTCCAGAGAACCCGGAGAAAAATCCACGCGACCGCAAGGATAACACTCAAACTCTAAATATACAACAGGCGTCAGGGTCGGGATCAAACCCACAATCTCCTGTATACCAGGCGAGGTAGTTAACATATCGAATGGTATGCCGTGCGCGTAAATATTTTGTGGGTCACTGACCTGCACACACCTGGCTGAATTTCTATCGTGCATATTCTAAGTCAGTGTAATTATTGTGAACTTGGAACGCGCTGCCCAGTACTCGCTCAGCCTCGCAGAGGGAGAACGACTCACAGGGGTGCCAGGAAGAGCCACAAACGGGAAGGCAGCAGCCAAGTGGTGAGCTGGCGCCAAACTCCCCTCCGCCCAAGCTCTGCGGTCCTCTCTCTATCAAGGTGCTAGCAGCCAATGAATGAGCGTACTTCTATAGCCGGTGTTCTTCCGAAGGCTCTGACATCATTGACCTCTACGCATATCACTCCCCTCTCTACTCGCCACTGTCCCAATTGCTCTCCCTTGCCGACCCTGCCATACAGGGCGCTCTACTGCCTCCTCCCCCACGCTCTGTGCTGATACCTCCTTGAACTTAAGATCCTCCCACGCCACACCCCCTACTGCTGGGCCAGGGGGTCAGCAATGAAAAGAACAAGAAGAGCCATTTTCTTCGAATTCGGTCAAATAAACCTCAATATTTCAAGAGCCGCAATGCACTCTGGTGAACACGAGAGGGATCCTTAATAAATAACGTCACGAAGCAGTACTTAAAGAGCCAGTTGCCGACTGCTGTGCCAGACTAATCACCATACCCGTTCATAATCCATACCGTGTACCTGTGGGACTCTGCCTTCTTTATGCTCCATACTGCCAGACTCTGGAATTCATTACCCACCTCTATCTGATGACTGTGAAAAGTTTTCAGTCTAATGTCAACTCCTTACCGCTCCTGACTCTAGTCCTGCTGCCTGTGATTCCTTTCATGACAGGTGCAAGACCTTTCGTCAGTAACTCTTCCGATAAAGGAAGGCTATTCGCGGCTGATCGTCACACGTACGACTCGAGGCCACAACTGCGCCCCCCGGCGCACTTACGCCTCTGAATGGCGATGCCGTCGCATCTTTCTCCTCCGCTCTAAAGCAGGAGCAGTTGGCGGTACCCCCCCCCCCCCCCGTGCGATAACCCCCAAAGCCGGAGGCGAACCGTGGGGCCCCGGCGCAAACTGGCTCGGTGGCATGAGCGGCGGCCGCTAGGCTTGGCGGTTTCGGCCTACCAGCGGAAGGCCGTCGCTCCACACGAAATCGCGCTCAACCGCCCGGTCGTTGAGTCCAATCCACTGGTAGTCATCGGCGAGACCTGGGAGAGGATTAACCAGAAGGACACTCTCAGCGACGACCGTGCACTCGCCGTTGTCTCCTGCGTGCTCGTGCGGGCAGCGCCGCTGCCGGGCCCAATGAGTAACCGGACAATCAAATGACAGCTCCGCTACAATGGAGGAGAGGTCATCGATTGGTGGCCGACAACTTGCGGTGATTAAACAACAAAATTAGGGCACGCAATTTACCAGATTAATGTTAGAAACTAGTGGAATTGTTCAACATAATGAATCAAACCATTTTTAACTGCAGCTCGGTTAGAATTGAGAAGAGGTCATGGATTGGTTACTTGCGAACAGCAAATGCGTGGTATTTTAAAAGAGCACAGCATTTTCCAGGTTGATGTTATAAATGATGAGTGGAGTTGTTTAAATCTATGAATCAAACCAGTGTGATAAGCTATGTGTATGACGTGACAACAGCTCTGTATTGGATGGCTCCAGGCATTCTGTATTTAATGATACAAGGCTTTTGTGTTGGATTAGACTTAAGTTTTGCATCAGATGGGTCAAAGATATCCCATTGGCCATGTTTAGTGTGGCTGGTTTGTCAATGGCCACTTTCACATGAGGCTGGATTATCTACTAACCTGTAAAGCAATGACGAAGCCAGTGTTCTTTACTACCGTTCAGAGGGGGGCCACTTTCGCCGATAAGACATCATCAGTGTGAGGGCCGCCACACATGTGAAACCATTGTTGGGTTTGACAGCAGCACGATGATGGGGGGTGTTCTCTCACATGTTGTGTGTTGCCGGGGGCCGCACGTCAGGGGCCGCACTAAAGGCTGCCAGTGGCCCACGGGCCTTGCAATGAAGAACATTGGACTAACCTCTCAAGCACAAGAACCGCAATACTACATTTATTATTGAATCTGAAGCTGAATCCATCACAGGCTGCACCGGTGGAGGGCTGCACCGGCCAGACAGAAGCTGCTTGGGCATGCGGTGGCTGGGCATGCGGGATATGTGACCCAGCCAAGGCAGCCTCGCTTGCCGGAGGAACTCACTGACGGGAATTTGGATGGTGGCGTGGGGGGGAGTTAGGGGGGAGGGTCAGAGGTAGGGGGTTCGGGGGGTGCGGCCACACCGGTGATGAAGGCGTGCTCCTCGGGCGAGTTGATGCTGGCGAGGTGAGCCCCGCGGGCACGGCAGCCGGCCTCTGCCTCCGCCCAGGAGCGGCGGCGCCCCTCGTGACGGTAGCACTGCGAGCGGAACTTGCGCCACCCGGCGGGGCAGCTCGCAGAGTCTGCGGTGGGCACACGCGCGGGCAGATGCAGACGTGCACGCGCGCGGGCACGCGCACGCAAGCGCGACCACATGGGACGCAGATATAATTAGCCAAATTAGAAAATGATCCTGCAAATCACTCAATTGGGATTGTACATAGAAATCATCACCCCCACCCCCCCTTACTACGAAAACTTGCCAGGACCTTCCTGAAAAAGAGCCGTGAGACTCGGTGAGGCTTTTCCTGGGTTAAGCGGAATGCATTTTACGCAGACACGCATGCGTAATGTGCACAAGCGTAGACACAGCTATGCACGGCAACGTGCATGCACACGCGGACAGATACAAGCACAAGCATGCACGGAGGCACACAAAGATAGATTCCCACACACACAGAAAGGCAAAAAACACAGCAAAATACAAAGGATCCCCCGTATAGCCTGAGCATATTGTTGGGACAAGTGCTGTTAGCGAGCACCCATGAATGCTGGCACGGCACACTAGGCAGTGGGTGGCCAGCACCACGCCCGACCGCCTTATATATAGATATTTACACACCGCACCAAGGTTCTCATTTGAGGCTGAGTCGACCTAGGGGAGGCCTAGGACCGGTTCAGATAATCGTCACTGGTGTTGGCCATGAGTAGGAATCAAACTTGGGTCGCCTGGTTCGTAGCGCAGCGTGGCGCTAACCGCTCCCCAGACATGCGCGCGCGTGCACACACAACAACAACCACCATTCCCCAATAAGTGGCGGTGACGTCACCACGACGCTTGTGCCAGGCTATGTGCACCTTGAGGCCACGTGAAGTGTCGAACGCCCGCTGACAGGAGGTCACGGGGCAGACCCAGGTGCCACTGGTGGACTGACTGAGATGAGTGGCTGATGCACCACCTGTGCCCCTACTGTGCCAACTTGCTGTGCTTTAGCCACCCGGCGCTCCGCTCGTTGTTGTGAGCGTCGCTTCTCCGCCCTCCGTTGTTGTTGGAGGGCGACTGCCTCCAACTGCCCAGTAGCGTCCTTCACGAGCCTCCTCCACAGAGGCCGATCTTGACACCGCTGGTACCAGTCATCGGCAACTCCACTCAGCTCCACATCCTCCTGTTCATCTCTTCTCTAGCCCGTGCCGCGTCCATTTAGCCACCTCGATCCGGCCGAACAAAAGCTGTTTAGGCATGCGGTGGCTGGGCATGTGGGCTACATGGCCCAGCCAACGCAGCCTTGCCTGCTGGAGGATTTCACCGATGGGACTTTGTCCAGATCTTTCAAGGATTTGTGAGCTCCTCACACAATCCAGCCTGGTTAAACCCAGTATGGGTCGTAGGCAAGCCAGCCTAAATGTTTCTAACCAGCGAAGATGTTCCATTAGAGGGGTCTTCATTTCGCAAGCGTATAGAAGGGAGGGAATGACTGTGGCCGAGAAGACCTGAAGCTTCGTGCGGAGCGACAGACCAGGTAGCTTCCACACAGCGTTACGCAAGATAATGCCACTCGACTGATTCGGAGTGAGACCTCTGCTGTTAAACCGGAGCCAGTCGTAAGCACACTGCCCAGATATGAGAAACTCTCCACAACTGCCTCATCACCAATTGGGAGTTGTGGGAGTGGAGTGTCCGATGGTACAAAATACCCTGACAGGTGCTTAGTTTTGGTGGGGCTGATGGTAAGGCCCCACCTCTTTAGTGGCAAGCTCCAGGTTTAGCAGCAGCACCTCCAACTCCTCCTCTGAGTGAGCAGCGATTACCAGATCATCGGCATACATAACATGGTTGAGCAATAGGGAGCCATCCCTTGACCGCACCCGGGCATAGATCAGCCTCCCATTATATCTGTACCAGATGTAAATTCCTCCGGTACAGCTATTGAAGGCCTCACGAACTACGTGGTTAAAATAGATGTTAAATAATGTGGGAGCCAGAGGACATCCCTGTCGCACCCCAAGGTGTACAGCGAATGGCTCCGACTCCCGGCCACGTAGTTTTACCCGGGCCCGCTCACCATCATGAAGGTCTTTAATGATCGTGAGCAGAGGGAAGAAAAACCCAGAGCCCAGGCCTACTGATGGTATCATAGGCCTTGACCAGGTCAATAAAGCAGAGATGTAGATTTTGTTGGAATTCCCTACACCTCTGCTGTAGCAGACGGACAGAAAATATGGCATCCGTGCAGGACCACCCTTTCCTGAAACCACATTGAGGCTCTGCAAGCCTCTCCTCAGCGTGCCTAGCAAGGCGATGTTGAGTAATCCTTGCCAGGATCTTTCCCGGCACATTGAGGAGTGAGATGCCCCTGTAGTTGTCACGGTCTTTGCGGTCCTCCTTCTTAAAGAGGGGGACCACCAGGGTATCTTTCCAGTTCTGCAGAACCCGTCTAGTGGTCCAGACTGTTGTTATGATGTAATGTAGGGCAGTCTGTGCACAAACGCCACTCAGCATTTCGCTTGGGAGATCATCTCTGCCCGGTGCCTTTCCTGGTCTCAGACTCTGGATCGCCTTTAGTACTGGCACCTCAGCCAGCCAGCCACAGGGGGTGACTTCAAATATTTGGGGCACTGCAGCCTCAGCAGGGTCATCCCCACTTTGTCCCGTGATGTTTACCATGTCGAGGGATTTCCCCTCCCTCAGGACTTCACAGAAATGCTCAGCAAATCTGCAAACCTGTTCCTGGGGGTCGGATATTGGATCACCTTTTTTCCCCCTAATGATGGTAATAGGTGTGGCGCTGCAGGTTACTTTTTTGATGGGGGTTAAATAGGGATTTGTGATCGCGGGCCATTGAGGCAGACTCCATCTCCACAGCAACCCGCATCCACCACCCATCCTTGCAGCGCCTCACGGCTCTCCAAACCTCCGAGCGAAGGCTGCGGTAAGCCCCCTCATTCTCTGACGTGGGAATGCTGTAGATGATTAGAGTGGGCCTGTCGCTTTTTCTCAACTATCCTGAACACCTTCTCTGTCAGCCAGGGTCTCTGGGGAGGTCTGTACCGTGCACCCAAAGCAGCCATTGCAGCTGCATGAGTTATAGTCCTAAACCTCGCCTATTTCCCCTCGACATCTGGAGGAGTGGGGGACGATGCCAACCCCAGCCGCAAGCGATGATGAAATTCTCACTTGCAACTTTCATTAGCTACCTGAGACCAGGCCACCTTAGGTTGGAATGGGGTCCTGGGTGCTTTATTGACCTGTCAAGGACATGGGCCCGCATCCGCTGATCCGTCACTATGTAGTCCAGCAGATGTTCTTGCTTGGACCCGGCATGCATCCATGATGTTGTGTGGATGCACTGATGCCGGAGCCGCGTGTTGGTAATTACAAGCCCCAGCCGCAAGCGATGATGACAGAAATCTAGCAGCCTCCTACCGTTGTTATTGAGCTGATCTGGCCCATGCCTTCCAATCACTCCAGACCAGGTGCCAGCATCATGACCAACTCGGGCATTGAAGTCACTCAACAAGATGACTCTATCCCGAGGGGGGCACTTTAGCCAGCAACTGTGACAGGAGGTCATAGAAGGCATCTGACTCATCGGCCTTGCCTGCATCCCTCCACGGATGTTCGTCTTCGGTGGGGGCATAAGTAACCACGACCACCACTCCTCGCCTCTGGTTGATGGGAAGGCGAGCCCAAAGCAGCCTGCGGCTTACAGATTCCCACACCTCACCACCACGCTCCCACGCCCCCTTCATTCTTTTGTTCAGAAGAAGAGCCACACCCTGTTGCTTAGAAGTCTTCTGCCCCAAGTAGAGGGCTGTCCACCCCTCATGGTGGCAGGAGCCAGAGCCGGTCCACCGGACCTCCTGAATGCCACAGAGGTCCAGGCGGTATCCGTCCAGCTCCCGACAGAGGAATGGTAGCCTCTCCTCCGCAGTGAGCGTTCGAACATTCCATGTGGCCACACGTAGTGCTTTTTGTTGTTTCTGGAGGAGCCCCGAGGGTAAAGATTAAATCTCCTGGCTCCGCCAAATGGGGTTTGGCCAGGAGACGTCATAGACGCCTGTCCCCCCGGGGCCTCCGGCACAAGCACACACAAAGACAAAGATCCCCCGTATAGCCTTAACAGACTGTAGGGGCAAGTGCTGTTAGCGAGCACCTATGAAAGCCGGAACGGTACACGAACGAGGGGGTGGGTGGCCAGCACCACGCCCGACCGCCTTTGTCTCCCCAGTGGCGATGTTTACACACCGCACCAGGTACTCATTTAAGGCTAAGTCGACCTAGGGGAGGCCCAGGACCGGTTCAGATAATCGTCACTGGTGTTAGCCGTGAGCGAGAATCGAACCCGGGTCGCCAGGTTCATAGCGCAGCGCGCTAACCGCTACACTACCGCTCCCCATACAAGCACACACAGACACACAGACACAAGCACACAGAGACACAGACACACAACGGGGAAGGCTCTAAATCCGCCTCTGGCTGTCATCGCCACGACGGCGATGTCGACGATGAGGTCCCAGGACCGTACCGAGCTCGCAGAGTCGGCCGTGGTAGCTGGGCAGGCAGAGGCAGCTGAAGGTGGGGGCTCCCCCCGGGGACTCCACGCACGTGCCCCCGTTACGGCACGGCTCCGGCAGACACTGGTCCACGTCTAGGTCACGTGCCCGCCATCCCGCGCACAGACAAAACACAAAGAGTCCTTTCCTCGTTCGCTATGCATGCAGGGCTGTTGCGGGGAAATGTTGTTAGCGAGCACCTATTAGGGGCGGCCCGCTGCACGAGGAAGTGGTGCAGGGATTTGAAAACAAAAAAAGGCCTGGCCGCCTTTGTCTCCCTATTTATACATTTTACAGGTATTAGTTTCGGGCTAAGTCGACCTAGATAATTGCCATTGACATTGGCCGTGGCTGGCAATCGAACTAACCACTGCGCCATCTCCCCCCCCACACACGCAGATAACAACAGCTGCTGCTGTTCTTCCACAGTAGCGGTAACGTCACCACAGCGCTTGTGCCAGGCTATGTGCACTGTGAGGCCACGTGAAGTGTCGAATGCTTGCTGGCAGGTTCATGGCACAGACCAGGTGTAATGGGACGACTGCCTGTGATGACTGACTGGCAGGTGCCCCACCTGTGATGACCGACTGACTGACTGACTGGTGCATCACCTGTGATGACTGCCTGGCTTGTGCCCCACCTGTGCTCCCCACTGTGCCAACTCGCCGTGTTTTATCCGCCCAGCGCTCCTCTCGTTGTTGTGAGTGACGCAGACACACACACGAAGTAATAAACAAAAAGAAAGATTTCCCTATTTTGTCTTCACACCCATTATACAACAAGAAATAGTTTGTATACCCTACATTGAAGGCAGTCCTCGACTTACAAACGGATCTTGGGAACCAATTAGGTTCGTAAGCTGAGAACTGCCCGTGCTGTTTTAGCTTATCCATATTTGTATTTTATCCACACCATCTCTCTCTCCCACTGTTATACCCCAGATAGTGGAGGGTTGGTTTAAAACTTTGAGAAAGGATGAAACGCAAACAGAAAAGAAACAAAAGTTGGCTGGCGTTGGTGGAGCGTTGGGTGGAGCGGTGGTGGAGCGTTGTCTGCCCGGAGATGCGGAGAGGCACTCACCGATCTCACAGGAGTCTCCGGTGAACCCCGGTGGACACTCGCACACAAAGAGGTCCCCGCGGGGGGAGCACGAGCCCCCGTTCTGGCACGGGGATGCAGCACAAGGCCCCGGGTTCCCTGCACCAAAGACAAACATCCCCGTGTAGCCTTAACAGAGTTTTGGGGCAAACGCTGTTTGTGAGCACCTATGAAGGCCAGCACAGCACACGAGGGGGTGGGTGGCCAGCACCACGTCCGGCCGCCTTTGGCTCCCGAGTGGGGATGTTTACACACCGCACCAGGTACTCATTTGAGGCTGAGTCGATCTAGGGGACTCAGCCTCATATGTTGTTGCTCGTGTTGGCTGTGAGCGGGAATCAAACTCAGGTCGCCGGGATTGTAGCGCTAACCCGCCACACCACCGTCCCCCCACAACACAAAAACAAAGATCCCCCGTATAGCCTTAACAGCCTGTTGGGGCAAGTGCTGTTAGCGAGCACAAAACGCACACACACACACGCACCTTCAGGCACGATGGGCTGCCCCTGGTCTGGAACTTCAGCTGCCGAGTCCGCTTGTGGGAACACGTGCCCCCCATGGAACACGTTCCCCCCATGGAACACGTGCCCCCCATGGAACACGTGACCCCCATGGTGCTGTGGCGCCAGCGCCCAGGGGTGGAGCCCGCTGAGCCAGGCCCAAGGTGCACCCTGGTGGGGCGGCCACGGCGAGCCTGGCGTGTTCGGGCGACGCGGCCGAGGCTGGTGGTTGACGCTCGGCGGGAGCATGTTGTCCAGGTAACGCTGGCGGGCCACCTCCGCACCGTTCACCTCGAAGAGGCTGCCGCCACCGCCCTTCACCAGGGACGTCCCGGTGGCGCTCGGGGCCCTCGTGGGCATCCGTGTCGCCGCAGTCGCTCTCGCCGTGGTCGCCGTGGTCGCCGTGGGCAGGGTGGCCGCCGTGGTCGCCGTGGGCAGGGTGGCCGGGCTCTTCTGGACGCTCGCCAGCACGACCGCCGCCAACGTCCTCTTCGACGCGGTCAACTTCTCCGTAAACCTGGTCGACTTCGTCAGAGTGGTCAACCTCTTCTTCAACCTGGTCAACTTCTTGATAAACATGGTCAACCTCTTCCCCAATCTGTTCAACATCTCCATCAACATCATCAACCTCTTCAGATACACTTTCAGTGTCTACATGGTCCACATCTCCATCGACATGATCACCTTCATCAACGTGTTCAGTGTCTACGTGGTCAACTTCTCCATCGACATGGTCAACTTCTTCATCAACATGTTCAGTGTCTATGTGGTCCACATCTCCATCGACATGGTCAACTTCATCAACGTGTTCAGTGTCTACGTGGTCAACTTCTCCATCGACATGGTCAACTTCTTCATCAACATGTTCAGTGTCTATGTGGTCAACTTCTCCATCAACATGATCACCTTCATCAACGTGTTCAGTGTCTATGTGGTCAACTTCTCCATCGACATGGTCAACTTCTTCATCAACATGTTCAGTGTCTATGTGGTCAACTTCTCCATCAACATGATCACCTTCATCAACGTGTTCAGTGTCTATGTGGTCAACTTCTCCATCGACATGATCACCTTCATCAACGTGTTCAGTGTCTATGTGGTCAACTTCTCCATCGACATGGTCAACTTCTTCATCAACGTGTTTAGTGTCTATGTGGTCAACTTCTCCATCGACATGGTCAACTTCTTCATCAACATGCTCGGTGTCTATGTGGTCAACTTCTCCATCAACATCGCCACCGTCTACATGGTCGCCATCACCGTTGACACCAATGCCAGACCCGCCAAGGTCCTCGCAGTTGATATTGCCGCATTCCACTTCACCGTGATCCTCGTTGCCATCGTCACCATTGCCATGGTCACCATCGCCACGTTCACCTTCTCCATGGTCCTCATCGTCACAATCAATTTCACCGTCAGCATCAACACCACGATCGTCTCCTTCGATGTCACCACCACCGCCGTCGCCATAACCACCGTAATCACAGTCGATGCCACCGTCGGGACCTGCATCGCCGTGCTCCTCGTCTCCATGGGCACCGGTGTCGCCGGGTGCAGGTGTGGTGGGTACAGCACACCTGTGCATGGGTGGGGAAGTCACGGGCGGTGTGGGGTCTGCCGAAGTGAGCCGGGTGTCCTCCACAGGTGGGATAGAGTCTTCCTCAGGCGAAATGTATTCTAACTCAGGTGAGATGTGTTCTGGCTCAGATGGAATTTGCTGTGCCTCTGGTGATATGAATTCAGACTCGGCTGTGACTTGTTCTGCCTCAGGTTCTGACTCGGGAGGGATTTGTTCTGGTTCAGGTGAGATGTGCTCTGCCTCAGGTTCTGACTCAGGCAAGATGTATTCTGGTTCAGGCGAGATATGTTCTGGCTCAGAGGGAGTTTGTTCTGCCTCTGGTGATATGAATTCAGACTTGGGTGTGACTTCTTCTGCCTCAGGTTCTGACTCAGGGGAAATGTGTTCCATTTCAAGTGGGGCTTGTTCTGTTAAAGGTTGATTGAACTCTATTAAATGATGACAGTCCTCTAATTCAGGTGAAAAGTGGTCTGACTTGGGCGAGGTTTGTTCTGTTTCGGGTGAGATGTGTCCTGTCTCAAGTGGGGGTTGTTCTGTTAAAGGTTGATGAAGGTCTGCTCTATGTTCTATTATGTGATGACAGTCCTCTAATGTAGGTGATATGTGTTGTAATTCAGGTTCTGGCTCAGATGGGATGTGTTCTGACTCAAGTTCTGATTCAGGTGGGATTGTATCTGACTCAAGTTCTGACTCAGGAGGGATTTGTTCTGGCTCAGGTTCTGACTCAGGTGGGATTTGTTCTGCCTCAGGCTCTGACTCAGGAGGGATTTGTTCTGCCTCAGGTTCTGACTCAGGTGGGATTTGTTCTGGCTCAGGCTCTGACTCAGGAGGGATTTGTTCTGCCTCAGGCTCTGACTCAGCAGGGGATTGTTCTGGCTCAGGCTCTGACTCAGCAGGGATTTGTTCTACCTCAGGCTCTGACTCAGCAGGGGATTGTTCTGCCTCAGGCTCTGACTCAGGAGGGATTTGTTCTGCCTCAGGCTCTGACTCAGGAGGGATTTGTTCTGCCTCAAGTTCTGACTCAGGAGGGAATTGTTCTGGCTCAAATGGGACTTGTTCTGACTCAAGTTCTGGTTCATGTGGGACTTGTTCTGACTCAGGCAAGATATATTCTGGTTCAGGCGAGATATGTTCTGGCTCAGATGGAGTTTGTTCTGCCTCCGGTGATATGAATTCAGACTTGGGTGTGACTTGTTCTGCCTCAGGTTCTGACTCAGGGGAAATGTGTTCCATTTCAAGTGGGGCTTGTTCTGTTAAAGGTTGATTGAACTCTATTAAATGATGACAGTCCTCTAATTCAGGTGAAAAGTGGTCTGACTCGGGCGAGGTTTGTTCTGTTTCGGGTGAGATGTGTCCTGTCTCAAGTGGGGGTTGTTCTGTTAAAGGTTGATGAAGGTCTGCTCTATGTTCTATTATGTGATGACAGTCCTCTAATGTAGGTGATATGTGTTGTAATTCTGGTTCTGGCTCAGATGGGATGTGTTCTGACTCAAGTTCTGATTCAGGTGGGATTGTATCTGACTCAAGTTCTGACTCAGGTGGGATTTGTTCTGGCTCAGGCTCTGACTCAGGTGGGATTTGTTCTGCCTCAGGCTCTGACTCAGGAGGGATTTGTTCTGCCTCAGGTTCTGACTCAGGTGGGATTTGTTCTGCCTCAGGCTCTGACTCAGGTGGGATTTGTTCTGCCTCAGGCTCTGACTCAGGTGGGATTTGTTTTGGCTCAGGCTCTGACTCAGGAGGGATTTGTTCTGCCTCAGGTTCTGACTCAGGTGGGATTTGTTCTGCCTCAGGCTCTGACTCAGGTGGGATTTGTTCTGGCTCAGGCTCTGACTCAGGAGGGAATTGTTCTGCCTCAGGTTCTGACTCAGCAGGGATTTGTTCTACCTCAGGCTCTGACTCAGGAAGGATTTGTTCTGCCTCAGGCTCTGACTCAGGAAGGATTTGTTCTGGCTCAGGCTCTGACTCAGCAGGGAATTGTTCTGGCTCAGGCTCTGACTCAGGAGGGAATTGTTCTGCCTCAGGCTCTGACTCAGCAGGGATTTGTTCTACCTCAGGCTCTGACTCAGGAAGGATTTGTTCTGGCTCAGGCTCTGACTCAGGAGGGATTTGTTCTGGCTCAGGCTCTGACTCAGCAGGGATTTGTTCTGCCTCAGGCTCTGACTCAGGAAGGATTTGTTCTGGCTCAGGCTCTGACTCAGCAGGGATTTGTTCTGCCTCAGGCTCTGACTCAGGAAGGATTTGTTCTGGCTCAGATGGGATTTGTTCCATTTCAAGCGTGGTTTGTTCTGTGTAGGGAGAACAGTCGTCTGATACAGATGAGATGTGTTCTGTCTCAGGGGGAACTTGTTCTAACACAGCAGGGATTTCTTCTGTCTGAGTTTCGCACTCAGCAGGAATTTGTTCTAACTCAGGAGGGATTTGTATGTACTCAGCAGGGATTTGTTCTGCCTCAGGCTCTGACTCAGCAGGGATTTGTTCTGCCTCAGGTTCTGACTCAGCAGGGATTTGTTCTGCCTCAGGCTCTGACTCAGCAGGGATTTGTTCTGCCTCAGGCTCTGACTCAGCAGGGATTTGTTCTGCCTCAGGCTCTGGCTCAGCAGGGAATTGTTCTGCCTCAGGCTCTGACTCAGCAGGGATTTGTTCTGCCTCAGGCTCTGACTTCAGCAGGGATTTGTTCTGCCTCAGGCTCTGGCTCAGCAGGGAATTGTTCTGCCTCAGGCTCTGACTCAGCAGGGATTTGTTCTGCCTCAGGTTCTGACTCAGGAGGGATTTGTTCTGCCTCAAGCTCTGACTCAGCAGGGATTTGTTCTGCCTCAGGCTCTGACTCAGCAGGGATTTGTTCTGCCTCAGGCTCTGACTCAGCAGGGATTTGTTCTGCCTCAGGCTCTGACTCAGGAGGGATTCGTTCTGCCTCAGGCTCTGACTCAGGAGGGAATTGTTCTGCCTCAGGCTCTAACTCAGGAGGGATTTGTTCTGCCTCAGGCTCTGACTCAGGAGGGAATTGTTCTGCCTCAGGCTCTGACTCAGGAGGGAATTGTTCTGCCTCAGGCTCTGACTCAGGAGGGAATTGTTCTGCCTCAGGCTCTGACTCAGGAGGGAATTGTTCTGCCTCAGGCTCTGACTCAGGAGGGAATTGTTCTGGCTCAGGCTCTGACTCAGGAGGGAATTGTTCTGCCTCAGGCTCTAACTCAGGAGGGATTTGTTCTGGCTCAACCTCTGACTCAGGAAGGATTTGTTCTGCCTCAGGCTCTGACTCAAGAGGGAATTGTTCTGCCTCAGGCTCTAACTCAGGAGGGATTTGTTCTGCCTCAGGCTCTGACTCAAGAGGGAATTGTTCTGCCTCAAGCTCTAACTCAGGAGGGATTTGTTCTGCCTCAGGCTCTAACTCAGGAGGGATTTGTTCTGCCTCAGGCTCTGACTCAGCAGGGATTTGTTCTGCCTCAGGCTCTAACTCAGGAGGGATTTGTTCTGCCTCAGGCTCTGACTCAGCAGGGATTTGTTCTGCCTCAGGCTCTGACTCAGGAGGGAATTGTTCTATGTAAGGAGAACAGTCCTCTAATACAGGTGAGATGTGTTCCATCTCCGGTAGCACGTGTTCTGTCTCAGGTGAGCTGTGTGTTACGTCCAGTGGGGTTTGCTCTGTTGGTGGTTGATTGAGTTCTATTAAATAATGACAGTCCTCTAATGCAGGTGAGATGTTTTCTATTTCAAGAGGGATTTGTTCTGCCTCAGATTGAAATTCAGCTGGTATTTGTTCTGTCTCAGCAGTTGTTTGTTTCGTCTCAAGTTCTGACTCAGGAGGGAATTGTTCTGCCTCAGGCTCTGACTCAGGAGGGAATTGTTCTGGCTCAGGCTCTGACTCAGGAGGGAATTGTTCTGCCTCAGGCTCTAACTCAGGAGGGATTTGTTCTGGCTCAACCTCTGACTCAGGAAGGATTTGTTCTGCCTCAGGCTCTGACTCAAGAGGGAATTGTTCTGCCTCAGGCTCTAACTCAGGAGGGATTTGTTCTGCCTCAGGCTCTGACTCAAGAGGGAATTGTTCTGCCTCAAGCTCTAACTCAGGAGGGATTTGTTCTGCCTCAGGCTCTAACTCAGGAGGGATTTGTTCTGCCTCAGGCTCTGACTCAGCAGGGATTTGTTCTGCCTCAGGCTCTAACTCAGGAGGGATTTGTTCTGCCTCAGGCTCTGACTCAGCAGGGATTTGTTCTGCCTCAGGCTCTGACTCAGGAGGGAATTGTTCTATGTAAGGAGAACAGTCCTCTAATACAGGTGAGATGTGTTCCATCTCCGGTAGCACGTGTTCTGTCTCAGGTGAGCTGTGTGCTACGTCCAGTGGGGTTTGCTCTGTTGGTGGTTGATTGAGTTCTATTAAATAATGACAGTCCTCTAATGCAGGTGAGATGTGTTCTATTTCAGGAGGGATTTGTTCTGCCTCAGACTGAAATTCAGCTGGTATTTGTTCTGTCTCAGCAGTTGTTTGTTTCGTCTCAAGTTCTGACTCAGCAGGGATTTGTTCTGCCTCAGGCTCTGACTCAGCAGGGATTTGTTCTGGCTCAGGCTCTGACTCAGCAGGGATTTGTTCTTTCTCAAGTTCTGACTCAGGTGGGATTTGTTCTGCCTCAGGTTCTGACTCAGCAGGGATTTGTTCTACCTCAGGCTCTGACTCAGGTTGGAATTGTTCTGGCTCAGGCTCTGACTCAGGAGGGATTTGTTCTGGCTCAGGTTCTGACTCAGGAGGGATTTGTTCTGGCTCAGGCTCTGACTCAGGAGGGATTTGTTCTGCCTCAGGAGGGATTTGTTCTGGCTCAGGCTCTGGCTCAGATGGGATTTGTTCTGCCTCAGGCTCTGGCTCAGATGGGATTTGTTCCATTTCAAGCGTGGTTTGTTCGGTGTAGGGAGAACAGTCGTCTGATACAGATGAGATGTGTTCTGTCTCAGGGGGAACTTGTTCTGACACAGCAGGGATTTCTTCTGTCTGAGTTTCGCACTCAGCAGGAATTTGTTCTAACTGAGGAGGTACTTGTATGTACTCAGCAGGGATTTGTTCTATCTCAGACTCTGACTCAGGAGGGAATTGTTCTGACTCAGGAGGGATTTGTTCTGGCTCAAGTTCTGACTCAGGAGGGAATTGTTCTGCCTCAGGCTCTGACTCAGGAGGGAATTGTTCTGCCTCAGGCTCTGACTCAGGAGGGAATTGTTCTGACTCAGGAGGGATTTGTTCTGGCTCAAGTTCTGACTCAGGAGGGAATTGTTTTGACTCAGGAGGGAATTGTTCTGGCTCAGGCTCTGACTCAGGAGTGAATTGTTCTGCCTCAGGAGGGATTTCTTCTGGCTCAGGTTCTGACTCAGGAGGGAATTGTTCTGACTCAGGAGGGATTTGCTCTGCCTCAGGCTCTGACTCAGGAGGGAATTGTTCTGCCTCAGGCTCTGACTCAGGAGGGAATTGTTCTGACTCAGGAGGGATTTGTTCTGGCTCAGGTTCTGACTCAGCAGGGATTTGTTCTGCCTCAGGCTCTGCCTCAGGAGGGAATTGTTCTGCCTCAGGCTCTGACTCAGCAGGGATTTGTTCTGCCTCAGGTTCTGCCTCAGGAGGGAATTGTTCTGCCTCAGGTTCTGACTCAGGAGGGAATTGTTCTGACTCAGGAGGGAATTGTTCTGGCTCAGGTTCTGACTCAGCAGGGATTTGTTCTGCCTCAGGCTCTGCCTCAGGAGGGAATTGTTCTGCCTCAGGCTCTGACTCAGGAGGGAATTGTTCTGCCTCAGGCTCTGACTCAGGTGGAATTTCTTCTGACTGAGGTGGAATTTGTTCCACTTCAAGTGGGGTTAGTTCTATGTAAGGAGAACAGTCCTCTAATACAGATGAGATACCTTTTGATTCAGCTGGGACTTGTTCTGACACAAGTTCTGGCTCAAGAGAGATGGGTTCTGGCTCAGGTGAAATGTGTTCTGGCTCAGATGGGACTTGTTCTGATTCACATGAGATATGTTCTGGTTCAGAAGAGATGGGTTCTGGCTCAGATGGGACTTGTTCTGGCTCAGGTGAGATATGTTCTAGTTCAGGAGAGATGGGTTTTGGCTCAGCTGGGACTTGTTCTGATTCAGGTGAGATATGTTCTGGTTCAGGATGTATGGGTTCTGGCGCATGTGGAATTTGTTCTGTTAAAGGTTGATCCAGTTCTACTAAATGATGACAGTCCTCTAATATAGGTGAGATGTGTTCTGGCTCAGGTGGGATCTGTTCTAGTTCCACCGGGGTTTGTTCCACTAAAGGTGGACTTAATTCTAGCAAAGGAGAGCAATTTTCAGGCGAGCCATTATCCGTCTCAGGCGAGCTGCGTTCTGCCTCGTGTGCGGCGTGTTGTGTTATACCTGAACTGTGTTCAGTTGCAACTGGGGGGGTCTGTTCGGTTAAAGGTGAAGCCGGCTCTACAACAGGGTGGCAGCTTTCTACTGCAGGTTTCCCGTGTCTTGTCGCCGGTGAAACAGACTCCGTTACAGCTGGACTGAGTTCTGTTACAGTAAGAGTCTGCTCAACCAAAGGTGAGCTTTGTTCAGTTACAGCTTCACTCTCTTCTGCTGCCTGTGAGCTGTGTTCCAGCTCAGGTGAACTGTGTTCAGTTACAGCTTCACTCTCTTCTGCTGCCTGTGAGCTGTGTTCCAGCTCAGGTGAACTGTGTTCAGTTACAGCTTCACTCTCTTCTGCTGCCTGTGAGCTGTGTTCCAGCTCAGGTGAACTGTGTTCAGTTACAGCTTCACTCTCTTCTGCTGCCTGTGAGCTGTGTTCCAGCTCAGGTGAACTGTGTTCAGTTATAGCTTCACTCTCTTCTGCTGCCTGTGAGCTGTGTTCCAGCTCAGGTGAACTGTGTTCAGTTACAGCTTCACTCTCTTCTGCTGCAGGTGGGCTGTGTTCCAGCTCAGGTGAGCCGTGTTCAGTTACAACCACAGTCTGCTCCAATGAATATGCACAGTGGCTCCTGTGATGCGCAACGCGTTCCACGTCGGCCGAACGGTGCTCCGTCCAAGTCGGGCGCTGCTCCCCCGCCACAGCCGGCCCGTCCGCTCCGCCCCAAGCGACCGGCGCACCGCTCGCCTGCGCCCAGCGGTCCCCGGGCGGCCCGGTCACGGCCGGGGAGGTCAGCGGCTCTAAACGGGGCCCCTTCTGCCACTCGCCGGCGGGCGAGGGCGGCGGGCGCGTCTGGGCCGCGGGCGAGCCGTACGTGCCGTGGGCGGGCGGGTTGCGGACGTCGAGGGCGGCCGTGCTCTGGGTCGCCGTCGTGGGTGAGTTGTGAGTTTCGGCGCCGGACGAGTCGTACGTCTCGGTCACAGGTGTGGCGAGCAAGTCGTGAAAGTCGGTCGCCGCAGAGAGAGGCGAGTCGTCATACTCAGTCACGGGAAAGTCAGGCGCACTGTGAGACTCAGTCACAGGCGAGTCGTGAATTTCACCACCAGGTGAATCAGCAGCCTCAGTTATAGGTGAGTCATCATGTGAGGTGTAAGTCTCCGTCACAGGCGAGTCGTGAGTCTCAGTCACAGGTAACATGGGTACATCATACATCTCAGTCACAGGTAAGACAGGTAAAGAATATAATTCAGGCATGGGTGAGTCATGAGTCAATGGTGATTCATGAACTTCGGTCAGTGATACATCATGAGTCTCAGCCACAGGTGGGAAAGGTGAGCCATTCATCTCTACCACAGTTACAGGTGAGCCACGCATTTCGGCCAATGGTGAGTCGTGGGTTTCAACTCCAGAGAAGTCGAGATCGTCAGTCGCAGGTGAGTCACGAATCTCGACGCCAGAGGAGTAGTCGGTCTCTGTCACAGTTGAGTCGAGGATGCCTACGCCGGAGGAGTAGTCGGTCGCGGTCAGAGGCGGGCTACACATGTCAGCGTCGTGCGTCTCGCTTGTGGCTGGCGACGCGGCCTCCTCCAGCGCCGCAGGCTTCACGTGGCAGTACGCGGCGTAGCGCGAGTCCGGCGCCGGGAAGCCCGTGTGGTTGCCGTGGCGATGCACGGCACGCACGCCGCCGGGCCCGCCGGCGCCGCCGCCGCACCCGGGCCTCGGCCGCACGACGGGGAAGCGCGCGCTGCCGTCGGCGAGCCAGCCGGCGTCGCAGCGGTCCAGGCCAGCCTTGCGGGCCAGCTGCAGGCTCCCCACGGTGGCCAGGCCGGCGGTGGCTCCGTGCTCGGCGCACGCCCGGTGAGCCTCGCTCAGCGAGAAGCGGCCCGGGGCGCTCAGGTGCAGCACCTCGCCTGAGCGCGACACGTCGACAGGCGGAGGAGACACGCGTGACCGGCGCAGCTCGACAGCCGCTGGGGTGAACTGAAGCTAAACTATTTATTTTTGTATCTTACCAGGTGAGGCCACCTGAGCTGTATAACAGACTGCCGAGGCAAGTGCTGTTAGCGAGCACCTACGAAGGCCGGCACGGCACACGAGGGGATGGGTGACCAGCACCACGCCCGGCCGCCTTTGCCTCCCAGTGGCGATGTTTACTACACACCGCACCGGGTACTCATGCGAGGCTGAGTCTCAACTATTAAACGACTATTTTTATATTACCAGGTAAGGCCCACTGAGCGATGTAGCTCTTTTTCAGAAGTGGCCTTGTCACAATGAAGTGGCTTATTATGCGGAAAGGTATAGTAGTAGCCAATACTCTGAAAGCGACCACAGGAAGACACAAACTCCAAATATACAGCAGCAGGCGTCAGGGTCGGGATCGAACCCACGACCTCCTGTACACCAGGTGCGCTCGTTAACATCTCGCCACTGCTGTGGTCAATCGCTCCTAGTTACCTTTATAACCTCTGACAATCATCATCATGAGCCTGTAATCTGGCGATTTAGAGGCAAGGGATGTATTTCATTGTTTTTACTGATCACGGTCGTTGAGCACAGGCAAATGTGCTGGCGTCAGAGTAGTTTCTGGCAATATTCGGCAGAAAACAACAAATCCAATTGAGATTGTCCGTTTTATCTGTCCGTTATCTGTCAAGGAGCATAAACCACCATCATGCGAACTCCGGTCATCCTCACAGCGGCTTTTGGGTAACCATCGAACAGTGACGGTCACCGCATCGCGCGCTTTCAGACGCGCTTCTGTGGCCGTCTGGAACGTTCTTCTTTCTATATTAGGAAGCCACTGGAGCTATGCACTTTTAAATCATCTCGATTGAAAACTCATTTAATTAGAACTCCTTTTTGTGTTTAGTTTGTTGTCCTTCCCTCGCACCTGCAATGAGCACGGTCGGCTACGTAGGGTGGGAGAGAAGACCAACGTGCGTACGCCGAGGAAGGGACATTGTTTGAGGCCACACCTTGAAGCTTCTCGGCATAGCAGTAGGCGTCGTAGGCCTCGCTCGCGTCGCGGACGCCATACGAGCGGATGCCCGGGAATCCGTTCTTGTCGCCCTCGCACGAGGCTCGCGGGTTAACGATCGGGTATCTGCACGCACGCACACACACGCACGCACGCGCACACGCATGCATGCACACACACACACGCACACACACACACACACGCGCACACACACACGCACGCGCGCACACACATACACGCAGCCACGTGGGCAGCAGAACCACGTGAGTCACGGCGCCACCTCGAGTCGCTTGTGTCACAACGGTTTTCCCCTCCACATTTAAGAAACAAACTTTAAGAGTATTTGGCTGCTATCAATTTCCACGTGATAAGCCACTTCGCTGAGCTATCAATGGTGAAAGCCAGGTCGCTTCGGATAAATAGCTACGTCGCTCAGTGGGCCTTACCTGGTAAAAAAAAACGTTTACATTTAAAAATAAATAGTTGATTGTAAAAGATTGAGCAGACAGAGGATTGTAATTGAGCGCAGGAGTGATATTGGCTACGGAACGAAAACCACGGCAGAGAAACGCTTTCAGCCCCATCATCTCTCGCGAGCAAACAGAAGGGGACAGACGACGATGGCGACGATGTTGATGACAATTGGTTTTTTACCCTTTTATCTGGCAACAAAACTGACACCTTTTTTTACAAGGAGTCATGTTTGCATAGACCACAATACCTGCAGTCATAATGCAAACAAAAAACATAACTCTGATAATGTATGCACTGTCTTTGAAGTTGATTGGTCCACACCCGAGACAGCTTTCCTTAGAGCCTAGTCTCACATGGTGTTGGACTAGATCACGCCAAAAGGCGCAGTGCATACATTATCAGAGTTATGTTTTTTGTTTGCATTATGACTGCAGGTATTGTGGTCTATGCAAACATGACTACTTGTAAAAAAGGTGTCAGTTTTGTTGCCAGATAGAAGGGTAAAAATCAATTATCATATTTTTTACTGGCAAATGAGGTTCCAATGGTGATGTTGATGACATTCAGATTTGATCCCAACCTCCCAAACGCAACCCCGACCCCGCACCCCGGGGGGCGCGCGGTATCTCAGCCGGCCGCGTGCGCAGCACCTGACGGTGCCGTCGCAGAGCCAGCCGGCGTCGCACTGGTGCAGCCCCCCGCTGTGCGCGGCCGCGAGCTGCGCCGGGGAGGCGAGGCGCCCCCCCTGCTCGGCGCAGGCCTGGCGCGCCCCGGCCAGCGTGAGCGCGTAGCGGCCGGCGGCCGCGCGGTAGTGGAAGACCACGCCTGCGGGGACACATCGCACATCACACATCACGCATGGGGACACATCACACATCACGCATCACGCATGGGGACACGCGCAGGGACACATCACACATCACGCATGGGGACACGCACGGGGACACATCACACATTCACGCATGGGGACACGCACGGGGACACATCACACATCACGCATGGGGACACGCACGGGGACACATCACACATCACGTATGGGGACACGCACGGGGACACATCACACATCACACGCAGGGACACGCGCAGGCACACGCGCAGGGACACGCACAGGCACACGCGCAGGGACACGCGCAAGGACACGCACGGGGACACGCGCAGGGACACGCGCAGGGACACGCGCAGGGACACGCACAGGCACACGCGCAGGGACACGCACGGGGACACGCGCAGGGACACGCACAGGGACACGCGCAGGGACACGCGCAGGGACACGCGCAGGGACACGCACGGGGACACGCGCAGGCACACGCGCAGGCACACGCGCAGGGACACGCGCAGGGACACGCACGGGGACACGCGCAGGGACACGCGCGGGGACACGCACGGGGACACGCGCAGGGACACGCGCAGGCACACGCGCAGGCACACGCGCGGGCACACGCGCGGGGACACGCGCGGGGACACGCGCGGGGACACGCACGGGGACACGCGCAGGGACACGCGCAGGGACACGCACAGGGACACGCACAGGCACACGCGCAGGGACACGCGCAGGGACACGCGCAGGCACACGCGCAGGGACACGCGCAGGGACACGCACAGGGACACGCACAGGCACACGCGCAGGGACACGCGCAGGGACACGCGCAGGGACACGCGCAGGCACACGCGCAGGCACACGCGCAGGGACACGCGCAGGGACACGCGCAGGGACACGCGCAGGGACACGCGCAGGGACACGCGCAGGGACACGCGCTGGGACACGCGCAGGGACACGCGCGGGGACACGCACGGGGACACGCACGGGGACACGCACGGGGACACGCACTGGGACACGCGCTGGGACACGCACTGGGACACGCGCAGGGACACGCACTGGGACACGCACTGGGACACGCACGGGGACACGCACGGGGACACGCGCAGGGACACGCGCAGGGACACGCGCAGGGACACGCGCAGGGACACGCACAGGCACACGCACTGGGACACGCACGGGGACACGCACGGGGACACGCGCAGGGACACGCACAGGGACACGCGCAGGGACACGCACAGGGACACGCGCAGGCACACGCGCAGGGACACGCGCAGGGACACGCGCAGGGACACATCACGGGGGGAGACATCCCGATCATTTGACTCAATTGGGAGAATGCACGGCAACATCGCACCCCCCAACTCCTGAGAAACCGCCTGCGAGGCTGTGTCTGTGAAACGCAGCACCTGCGTGTGTACGGCCCGTTCTCCTGTAAGCGTCCAGAGGCATCCAGCAGCATCCCGCTGCCCCGTGCGACGCTACGCCGCCGCGGCAGCCGTCGCGCGACCGCTTACTCGTACCCACGCGACGTAGCTCCGCTTGCTCAATCGCGTTACACCCAATTCGCATCCGCGGTATGAAAAAACTTGTTCCCAAATACGTTCTTCGCGTTACATCCAATTCGCGTTCTGAAAACAACACGCAGCATTATAGGAGAACGGACTCTATGTATACATGGGGAGCGGTGGCACAGCGGTTAGCGCGGTGCGCTACGAACTCGGCGACACGAGATCGATTGCCGCTCACGGCCAACACCAGTGACGATTATCTGAACCGGTCCTGGGCCTCCCCTAGGTCGACTCAGCCTGCACTTATTTTGCACCGTACTTAGTCAACCGGCCTAGTTCGCTCCATTCTCACAGCCTTGCGCTACGAGGATGGAGTGAATGCCGAATGTACTCGTGATCTAAATTGATTTGACACGGGGTATTTTATTTACCACCACTGTTCGCTTTGTGGCTAAGCTTGAAAGCATTCGTAATTAATTCTAGAGCGGGAGGTCACAATAACTCTGTAAAAATGTATCAAAGAGAATGTGACGCGAATGTGGCGCGAACTCGAGACGCATGGCGAGGACGTCACGTGACAGACGCGCGTCATGGTGACGTCGTCGCTACGTGTGAGGGTCGCTTCGTCACGTGACGCGTGACGGCATCACCGCGACGCGCGGCGCTTTCAGACGCGCTTCTGCGGCCGTCTGGAACGCTCTTCCTTCCGGTATTAGGAAGCCACTGGAGCTACGCACTTTTAAATCATCGTCTAGTTTGACAAACTCGATTCTTTAGAGCTGTATTCTTAGGTGTTTTCGGTAAAGTCACGTAGGTAAAACATCAAAATTAATAAAATAATAAAATAAAAATAAAGATCACGACGTTTCGGAGGCAACACAAGTCTCCGTCATCTTTAGAGCTGCTTTTTGTGCTTAGTTTGTTGTGCTTCCCCCGCATCTCCGATTAGCGCGGTTGGCTACGTAGGGTGAGAAAGAAGCTCAACATACACACATTTGATGTTAATTATCATCATTCATGATCAAGCCTCTACCAGTTACATTGTGTATATTTTAACAATGGGAGGAAACCCACAGAGCAGCAGAGAAATGTGCCCGAGTCCGGAATTGACCCCAAGAAGTTAATTTTTCGTGAGGCATGAGCGGTACCTCTGCAGTGCCACCCAGCTGCCCGTGTGTCAGTGAGTGTGTCAGTGAGTGTGCCAGTAAGTGTGTCAGTGAGTGTGTCAGTGAGTGTGCGAGTGAGTGTGTCAGTGAGTGTGCGAGTGAGTGTGTCAGTGAGTGTACCAGTGAGTGTGTCAGTGAGTGTGTCAGTGAGTGTGCCAGTGAGTGTGTCAGTGAGTGTACCAGTGAGTGTGTCAGTGAGTGTGTCAGTGAGTGTGCGAGTGAGTGTGTCAGTGAGTGTGTGAGTGAGTGTGTCAGTGAGTGTACCAGTGAGTGTGTCAGTGAGTGTGTCAGTGAGTGTGCGAGTGAGTGTGTCAGTGAGTGTACGAGTGAGTGTGTCAGTGAGTGTACCAGTGAGTGTGTCAGTGAGTGTGTCAGTGAGTGTGCGAGTGAGTGTGTCAGTGAGTGTGCGAGTGAGTGTGTCAGTGAGTGTGTGAGTGAGTGTGTCAGTGAGTGTGCGAGTTAGTGTACCAGTGAGTGTGTCAGTGAGTGTGCCAGTGAGTGTGCCAGTGAGTGTGCCAGTGAGTGCGTCAGTGAGTGTACCAGTGAGTGTGTCAGTGAGTGTGTCAGTGAGTGTACCAGTCAGTGTGTCAGTGAGTATACCAGTGAGTGTGCCAGTGAGTGTACCAGTAAGTGTACCAGTGAGTGTATCAGTGAGTGTGTCAGTGAGTGTGTCAGTGAGTGTACCAGTGAGTGTGTCAGTGAGTGTACCAGTAAGTGTACCAGTGAGTGTATCAGTGAGTGTGTCAGTGAGTGTGTGAGTGAGTGTGAGTGAGTGTGCCAGTATGTGAGTCAGTGAGTGAGTGTGTCAGTGAGTGTGTGAGTGAGTGTGCGAGTGAGTGTGTCAGTAAGTGTGCCAGTGAGTGTGCCAGTGAGTGAGTGTACCCCGCCAGGGCCCCGCGGGCCTCACCGTCCACGAGGAGCCGCGTGGTGGCCCTGGCGCTGTGGGACGCCACCGCCACCTCGCACACGTAGAGGCCCGCGTCGGCGTCCCGCAGGCCGCTCAGCGTGAGCGTGGCGGCGCCGCCCCAGGGCCCGCCGCCGTCCGTGGCCAGGGACACGCGCGGCTCCAGCGCCGGCCGCACCAGCGTCTCCAGGCCCCGCGCCGCCGCCACGTCGCTCCGGCGCACGCCGCCGCGCCCCACCACGCCGAAGCGGACCTCGGGGACGTCCCCGGCGGCCCAACCTGGCGGGTCGTCGTCGTCGTCCGGGGCGGCGGCCGCGTCCGGGGCGGCGAGCTCCGGGCCGCCGCGGACGCGCCGGTAGTGGCAGGTGATGGAGACGCTGCCGCCCAGGGACGCGTAGGTGATGGGCCCTTCTGACAGCTGCACCTCCAGGTGGGCTTGGGACGGACGGAGAGAAGGGCGCGCAAACACACGGGACGGACAGGGCACGCGAGGGCAGGTTCGAGGGGATGGACATACAGGGGTAGATGCACATGGACACAAGACGAGAATGAGCAAATATGGACAGACATGGATGATCACGACACGCGAAGGGACACACGCAGGGATGGATAGACGCAGGGTTATAGATGGAGAGACAGTGACAAGCACGGACATACAAATACACAACGCAGCATGTGAGATTGAATGAGCGAGAACATCGACCATGACAGCCACAATATAGGTAAGATGGTGATGACAGTGTTGTTGTTGGTGGTGGTGGTGGTGGTGATGGTGGTGGTGATGGTGGTGGTGATGATGGTGGTGGTGATGGTGGTGGTGATGGTGGTGGTGATGGTGGTGGTGGTGGTGATGGTGGTGGTGGTGATGGTGGTGGTGGTGATGATGGTGGTGGTGATGGTGGTGGTGATGGTGGTGGTGGTGATGGTGGTGGTGGTGATGGTGGTGGTGGTGGTAGTGGTGGTGGTGATGGTGATAGTGGTGATGGTGATGGTGGTAATGATGGTGGTGGTGATGGTGGTGATGGTGGTGATGGTGTTGATGATGTGGGGAGCGGTGGAGTAGCAGGTAGAGCGCCGCGCTATGAATCCGGCGACGCGAGTTCGATTCCCGCTCACGGCCAACACCAGTGACGATTATCTAAACTGGTTCTGGGCCTCTCCTACGTCGACTCAGCCTCGAGTCAGTACCTGGTGTGAGGTGTACACATTGCCAACTGGGGAGACAAAGGCGGCCGGGTGTGGTGCTGGCCACCCACCCCCTCGTGTGCCGTGCCGGCCTTCATAGGTGCTCGCCAACAGCACTTGCCCCAAGTCTGTTTCAGGCTACACGGGGGATCTGTGTTGATAACGATGATGGCAGCGGTGACGATTATGACTTTTCTGGTAGCGTCGTGGTGTGGGCATTAACTGGCGGCTTCTGTCAGCGTAATTTAGTGGTGGTGGTGGTGGTTGAGGTGGTGGTGGTGGTTGAGGTGATGGTTGAGGTGGTGGTTGAGGTGATGGTAGTGGTTGAGGTGATGGTGATGGTTGAGGTGATGGTGGTTGGTGGTGGTGGAGGTGATGGTGGTGGTTGAGGTGATGGTGGTGGTTGAGATGATGGTGGTTGGTGGTGGTGGTTGAGGTAACGGCTGTCAGTGGTTGTGGTTGTGGCAGTTGAAGTTGATGGCGGTCAACCACTGTTGTGGTTCAGGCTATCATGTGGACATTTATCGCAGCCAAAGACTCTAAACGCGTGTTTTTTAAATCTAGAAGGAAAAACCGGAGGACCCGGAAAAGAATCCACGCGACCACGCAGAGAACACCCAGATACCAAATATACAGGAGGCATCAGGGTCGGCATCAAACCCTTGCCCTCCTGTCTACCAGGCGAGGCAGGTAACACCTCACCACCGTGGTGAGATGTTACCCACCCGCATCTCCCTATTCGCCTACTCTTTACCCGGTGTGAGTGCCTCGCTCAATCTCAATCATAATTTTGCGTCAAACTCGGACCTACATCTCACCTCTACCCATCTGGCAGCCCGCCAACATTGGTTCAAGCATTGATCCTGACTCTGCCGATGAGACATGCAGACTCCAAATATACAGCACATGTCAGGGTCGGGACCGAACCCACGACCTCATGCATACCAGGCGAGGGAGTTAACATCTCGCCAACGCAGCTACAACTATCGATGACACCCAGCGTCTTTGACTACCGACACCACTCAGCTCAAGGTCGCCTGTTTTTTTATTGAAGCCCGTGCAATGTTTTCGGAGAGAGAACCCTTCACACTTTTCCAGGATGCGCCGCACGGAGACAAATTTTGGGTCAAACGCAGAGGGCAAGGTTCTCTCTCTTTTTATTTTCTCTCCGTCTGCCAAGATCGACCCGCCGCCGCCCTCACGGACACGGGAATCTCAATTGAGCGGCGAGCTTCGAAGATGCCATCGGGGGTCTCAATCAGCGCCGACTGTCCGTGCCTTCCGATGGCCAGACGCCGGTCTCTTTTCTGTTGGGCATCTGCCGGAATTGCTCAACAAAGGCGGGAGGATGCCAAGCGGGAATTTTAAGAAGGCCTCTGAGCTTCCATTCAAACCCCGTGCTGCGTCTCACCCGCGTACAACCCGGCTCTGTCCTCCTCTTAACGAGGCATCGTCCCCAGGTCGCGCCTATTCGAGCTTGCGGCGAGATCCGCGTTCGACGGCCCCTCGGCCTTGCGTGCGCGCGCGTTCACAAGGCCCCCGATTGTGCGCGGCGCGGCACTCGAGGGAGCTGGGTCCACACACACGGAGGCCGCTGTTACGTGGTGATGCGGGCGGGATCGGTCGCAACCTGGCAGAGGCCAGCCGCTGGGCGTGGTGGCACACGCCCGCGACGCGATGCTTGCGAGGCAAGGGCTGTGATGGGTCGCGCAGATTTGCGAAGCTCCCTGTGAGGTGGCCACGAGATGACGAGGACAGCACATTTCTTCTCGAGTCACAAATTTCAGGAGCTTTGATTTCGCATTCCTGAGCGTGCTTTGGGGTTTCTCTGCGGGCGCTCTCTGGTGTCCTCCCACCTGCAGAAAGACTCCGACATGGCATTGGTCAAATGCCAGTGCAGGAACCTCCTGAAAATCAGCCTTAGGACTCGCTGAGGCTTTCTTGGATAAACAAACAAAACTCAAAAAATCCTGTGCAATTTCATGGTGACCTGGCCACAAATGATAGTCAAATTAAGTGGCTTATCGTGTGGACATTTCTAGCAGCCAAATACTCTAAATGCGTGTTTCTAAACGTGGAGGGAAAAACCAGAGGACCAGGAGAAAAACCCACGCGACCACGGGGAGAACATGCAAACTCCAAATAAACAACAGGCGTCAGGTTTAGGATTGAACCCACGACCTCCTGTATACCAGGCGAGGTAGTTAACATCTCCTAGCCACCGCGGCGGCGACAACGGTTGTGGTGGCGGTTTGCTGTGGTTGAGTTTGACGGCGGTGGACAATCGCGGCGTGATGCGGTGACGACGGTGCGGCGGCTGCGGTGCTCTTACCTCGCACGGAGCAGACGCAGCAGGCGACCCAGAGCAGCGGGGCCCACCAGGACCTCCGTGAGGACGAGGAGGACACCCTCGGCATGTCGGCGCTAAACTCTTGACCACGAAGGGAAGCGGCTCCCACGCGGGCTCCCCCCACGCACCCTCGGGGAGGGTCACTGCGGCCCGCGGGGCGCGCTCACCATTCCCGCCTTCGACCCGCACGCAGCACGGACACCCTCAGCCTGCTGCGCGGCTCCGTGAAGCCAGCAGCAGCCTTCAGACGCCGCGGGAGAGATGTTCACAGCAGGGAGCGGGAGGCGCTGTGGCCAGCGTCAGGCACGCCCTCGTCACACTGCTCCGCCAGCTGCTATGTTTTTCTTTTAAGGCTGAGTGGACCTAGGGCATGCCCGCGCGGCCAGGTGGATGTGTCAGCCGCTACCAATGCAGCTGCCTGGCCAGGAATGTGTGAATGTTGCGTTCGCTCCGCTGGGTTGTTGGCATTGAGGGCCCGCGACGGGTCGCCTCGTGCATCACGCCTCGTGCGCCCACCCAGACCCCACCCGCCCAGACCCCGCACGCCCACACCTCGCAGAGACTCAATCGGTGCCATTGAGGGTGGCACAAAGAGGCAGTGGTCGAGCGATATGAGAGCAGCCACACACGCGCACTCCCCACCCTCCCCACCCTCCCCACCTTGCCAGTGACCGCAAGGGCCAGAACGGTCGGGGGGGGCGGGGGAGGTGGGTGACGAGGTGGGGGCCTCGGGGTGAGATTACGATTGTGATTAATCATCGTCAGTCACGAGGCGTGAGGGCAATTAACGACACGAGCACCCTCCCCCCCTTACCCCCATCACTTAAAATCACTGCCAGGTGGGCGAGGAGGGGGGGGGGGAACTCGTGCCGGAGTGGGCGACTCGCGAGTGGCGGCGAGGGGGTCCCTCGCCGCGAGTTCACGTTCAACGGCGTGAGGAGCGACCCCCAAGAAGCGCACCACTTTATTTTTAATCCGCATCATTTCCTTCCATTACTTCTGGATTCGTGCCGTTTCTGGTCGTGTGTTTCAATGCAGATTAATATTAATAATAAGAATTTAAATTGCCGAAGGATCAATCCAAGGCAGAAGTGCAAAAATATGCAAGAGAATTTCACGGTGGTTCACGAACCATCGTGAACCCGCGGGGTCACTGCCAAGCCTCAACACCAATGTCAGTGGACCACCACGTGGTGAAGCAAATCTGCGGCGTTTAGTGAAATAAATGGTATCTGTAAGAGCTCTGCAGACCACTTAAAACTAAACTACTTAAAATATGTATTTTACCAGGTAAAGCCCACTGAGCCGTGTAGTTCTTTTAGAGAAGTGACCTGGCTGTCACAAATGAGAGCTCAACCAAGTGGCTGATCACGTGGAAATTTATCGCAACCAAAGAACTCTGCATGCGTGTTCCTAAATGTCGAGGGGAAAAACCAGAGGACCCGGAGAAAAATCCACGCGACCACGTGGAGAGAGACACGCAAACTCCAAATAAACAGCAGCAGCAGGCACCAGGGTCTGGATGGAACCCACAACCTCCTGCACACCAGGCGAGGTCTTTAACGTCTCCTCGCCACCGTGGAACCCCCGCGGCCCTGCTGACCACCACTGGCCCGAAGAGCGCAGGTTGATTAGCAAGGTTGGCTACGTACGGTGTGAAAGAAGTTCAACATACATGACATTGAAAACCGCTGCAGTGTGAACTGCATCGCAATTCACGACGTTCGACTGAAATCCATTCAAATGCACGCAGATGGCAGACTTGCGGCAACACGGACGCGTACCTCAGAACTGAGCGATTTACTAGAAGAGAGGCCACGCTTAAAACCCAGATTTCGTGTTCCATGCGTACTAAAAGAACGCTGACTCGGCACAGTGATGCCGCGCACACAGTCGTGAATGAAACACGTCTCCAGACGAGCCGTAACGGTGGGTGGCATGTTTTAGTTTTACGAGCGCGTAACTTGGAAATTGCACACGGACGAAAACTCGCTTCCGATCGATCCCATAAGATGTAATTCGCTTCCCCGGTGGAAGTGCGGCAAGTACGCGGCCGCCGACCGGACACAGACGTCTCCGTTGTGGTGTGCGCCTGAGGCGGCCGGCCTGGGACTCGGCGCTGTGAACGCCGTGCGGGAATTGAACTCCGCTCTCAAAAGCGAGTTGCTCAAACAAGAGTTCGTTTTTATTGATATATATTTGTTGTGTGTGTGTGTGTGTGCTCTATACATACATATTGCCGCGTGTGTAACGCTCCAAGCGTAACGCACGGCACCGCAAAAGTAAAAACCATTTACCTGCATTGATGCCAAGGAGTAATGACAAGGATGCCATTTGTTTTTGTTTAAATGTCTCCTCATAAAAGACGTTCGTTTTTTTGGAGACCCAAATGTAAATTGTGGAGCCTTCAGACCCAAAAAATTCTCGCGAGCAACATGACTCACGCTCTGTCAACCTGGCACTCGTTGCATGAAACATTCTGATGGAGATGTTACACCTAGTCAAATATTTTTTTTAAAAACGTCACGAATACACATTTAAAATATAGCTCTGTCGAAGAAAGTGTCCATCAAGCAAAAGCCTGTCCCCTGTTGAAACACCGAATGTTGAGACTGGCCCAGAGTTTGCTTGCATTGATCCGATGCTGCCAAGATGCACTCCCAGAATGCCGTGGGAATCGCACGGTTGGCTCCGTGCGGTGCGAACACAGTTGCACGTAAACACATAAAACATTGTCCCGACATGAGGGGCGATTACTTTTGTGATTGCATTCTCCACAACAACGATTCGTGATTATTTCTTCATTTACGTTTTTTTAAAGAGCAGGGCTCTTTGAAGTCGCTCAGTCGACGAATTTACATCACGGGCAAAAGCGTGACGTCTCAATCGCGAATTTCTTCGTGAAAACATGTATTTCCCCCCTAATGTAAATTATATATTTTAACCCGACACGACTTGTTGAGGATACACGAGTTGACAGTGTTGGTGCCACCAGTGTTGCACTTCTCCCTGCCCGTGTTGATTGTAGTATTCTCTTGCTCGTATTCAAGCCTTAAATGGACTTGCTCCCCCCTACATTCAAGACTTCCATCAGCCACGAATATTCCATCGAGATCATTAAGATCCTCAGATTGGGCGTTGCTCACTCTCCCACTTGTGGTGGTGACGGCACCTTTGCAATTGCGGCAGATAAATTCTGGAACTCGTTGCTTTTCGAGGTCCAGGGATTTCCCCAAACTCACAAATCTTCAAATCTCGACTAAAAACAACGTCTCTGTTTCAAATGGCTTTCTCTCTCTGTGTGGTTATTTTCCGCCGTCTTTCTCCCTCCGAGTGATGCAAGACGGGCATGGTGCCGCCCGAACCGTGGCGTTACCGCAACAACCACGGGCGGTACCAATTATTCGCAGGTCTCCGTTGTGATGAAAGAGACGACATTGTGGTGTTACACTGTTCGGTGTCTCCACGTACACGTTTGGCCCCATCAGCCTCTGTATTGGCTCTCCGAGGCCAGTCTTGTCGAGCAGCAGCAGCATCTGTCCAAGCGAGACCTTCTGGGTCTCATCAGCAGTCACGCTTGTTAAACAAATGCGACTGGTTTATCAGATGTTATGGCAGCAGCGGTATCATTGTATTTTTGTATGTTATAAGCAGAGTTCCTGCCAATAAACTCAACTATTTTTATTTCACCAGGTAAGGCCCACTGAGCTATAGAGATTTTTTTCAGAAGCGACCTGGCCACAAATGAGAGCTCAACAAAGTGGATTATCACTTGGAAATGTGTTGCAGCAAAATACTCGAAGCGCGTGTTTCTGAATGTGGAGAGAAGAATCAGAGGACCTGGAGAGAAATCCACGCGAGCATGGTGAGGACATGCGACCCCAGAATACACGGACATCGGGGTCGGGATCGAACCCACGACCTCCTGCATACCCGGCGTGGCGCCTACGGTGGCGAGATGTTATTCTGAATTGCCAGAATAACCTGTGGTCTTTCAGAAGCTTTGTTTATCAAGCCTGACTCTGCAGATAATATTGGCTGTGATAGGACTAAAACATTTGTTCTATGTGGACATACAGAACAAACGGGAGCACCCATAATGCCTCTGCGGCATAGCACACAGCCAGTTTGTGTGCTGTCTCGTTAGCGAGCAGCACCCATTTGGCTGAATAATGGACAACGTCGCCCGGTCATAACCGACGTGCGCACACTTTGCACGGACGCACGTGCACACGCTGCGCACATACCGTGCCACACCAACCGGGGGGGGGGGCGTGTGTGTGTCTGTGTCATAATAACGTGTGGATTTGTTTTAAAAAAACGCTGGAATTAATAAATGAACCGAAGCGTACACTCACAGAGGGCGCCTCTCTCTCTCGCGCGTGGCTCGGCTCAATGAATGCCATCAGCTGTGCTCCCCCCCGCCGAACCACCCTCATGAGAACACAGCCTTTGCATTGAAGACGGAACGGTGTAACGGGGGGGGGGGGGGGGGGGGTACGAGGTGTGGTGTTGTAACACGGGGACCGCTTAAGAAAATGAGGATTATGTGACAACATTTTTTTTTCCGATTTACATTTTTTTTAAAGCCACCCGCAACCACACCCCACGCCCCCCCCCCCGGGGTGGAACTGCGTCTGGGGGTGAAAGAGCACTTTGTGTTTTGAATGTCGCGACCCAACAAACATCAAGTGGACCGCTCGGTTTCTACCCCAAAATGCGTCCGGCACTCGTCCCCGCGAGGTTCACTCCGCCAAAAACGGCTCCCACGTGTTAGTCAGTGACACTGTTAGTCAGTGACACTGTTAGTCAGTGACACTGTTAGTCAGTGACACTGTTAGTCAGTGACACTGTTAGTCAGTGACACTGTTAGTCAGTGACACTGTTAGTCAGTGCACTGTTAGTCAGTGACACTGTTAGTCAGTGACACTGTTAGTCAGTGACACTGTTAGTCAGTGACACTGTTAGTCAGTGACACTGTTAGTCAGTAGCACTGTTAGTCAGTGACACAGTTAGTGAGTGACACTGTTAGTCAGTGACACTGTTAGTCAGTGACACTGTTAGTCAGTGACACTGTTAGTCAGTGACACTGTTAGTCAGTGACACTGTTAGTCAGTGACACAGTTAGTGAGTGACACTGTTAGTCAGTGACACTGTTAGTCAGTAGCACTGTTAGTCAGTGACACAGTTAGTGAGTGACACTGTTAGTCAGTGGACACTGTAGTCAGTGACACTGTTAGTCAGTGACACTGTTAGTCAGTGACACTGTTAGTCAGTGACACTGTTAGTCAGTGACACTGTTAGTCAGTGACACTGTTAGTCAGTGACACTGTTAGTCAGTGACACTGTTAGTCAGTGACACTGTTAGTCAGTGACACTGTTAGTCAGTGACACTGTATTAGTCAGTGGACACTGTTAGTCAGTGACACTGTTAGTCAGTGTACGGCACTGTTAGTCAGTGACACTGTTAGTCAGTGACACTGTTAGTCAGTGACACTGTTAGTCAGTGACACTGTTAGTCAGTGACACTGTTAGTCAGTGACACTGTTAGTCAGTGACACTGTTAGTCAGTGACACTGTTAGTCAGTGACACTGTTAGTCAGTGACACTGTTAGTCAGTGACACTGTTAGTCAGGACACTGTTAGTCAGTGACACTGTTAGTCAGTGACACTGTTAGTCAGTGACACTGTTAGTCAGTGACACTGTTAGTCAGTGACACTGTTAGTCAGTGACACTGTTAGTCAGTGACACTGTTAGTCAGTGACACTGTTAGTCAGTGACACTGTTAGTCAGTGACACTGTTAGTCAGTGACACTGTTAGTCAGTGACACTGTTAGTCAGTGACACTGTTAGTCAGTGACACTGTTAGTCAGTGACACTGTTAGTCAGTGACACTGTTAGTCAGTGACACTGTTAGTCAGTGACACTGTTAGTCAGTGACACTGTTAGTCAGTGACACTGTTAGTCAGTGACACTGTTAGTCAGTGACACTGTTAGTCAGCGACACTGTTAGTCAGCGACACTGTTAGTCAGTAGCACTGTTAGTCAGTAGCACTGTTAGTCAGTAGCACTGTTAGTCAGTGACACTGTTAGTCAGTGACACTGTTAGTCAGTGACACTGTTAGTCAGTGACACTGTTAGTCAGTGACACTGTTAGTCAGTGACACAGTTAGTCAGTGACACTGTTAGTCAGTGACACAGTTAGTCAGTAGCACTGTTAGTCAGTGACACAGTTAGTGAGTGACACTGTTAGTCAGTGACACTGTTAGTCAGTAGCACTGTTAGTCAGTGACACTGTTAGTCAGTGACACTGTTAGTCAGTGACACTGTTAGTCAGTGACACTGTTAGTCAGCGACACTGTTAGTCAGTAGCACTGTTAGTCAGTAGCACTGTTAGTCAGTAGCACTGTTAGTCAGTGACACTGTTAGTCAGTGACACTGTTAGTCAGTGACACTGTTAGTCAGTGACACTGTTAGTCAGCGACACTGTTAGTCAGTAGCACTGTTAGTCAGTAGCACTGTTAGTCAGTAGCACTGTTAGTCAGGACACTGTTAGTCAGTGACACTGTTAGTCAGTGACACTGTTAGTCAGTGACACTGTTAGTCAGTGACACTGTTAGTCAGTGACACTGTTAGTCAGCGACACTGTTAGTCAGTAGCACTGTTAGTCAGTAGCACTGTTAGTCAGTAGCACTGTTAGTCAGTGACACTGTTAGTCAGTGACACTGTTAGTCAGTGACACTGTTAGTCAGTGACACTGTTAGTCAGTGACACTGTTAGTCAGTGACACTGTTAGTCAGTGACACTGTTAGTCAGTGACACTGTTAGTCAGTGACACTGTTAGTCAGTAGCACTGTTAGTCAGTGACACTGTTAGTCAGTGACACTGTTAGTCAGTGACACTGTTAGTCAGTAGCACTGTTAGTCAGTGACACTGTTAGTCAGTGACACTGTTAGTCAGTGACACTGTTAGTCAGTGACACTGTTAGTCAGTGACACTGTTAGTCAGTGACACTGTTAGTCAGTAGCACTGTTAGTCAGTAGCACTGTTAGTCAGTGACACTGTTAGTCAGTGACACTGTTAGTCAGTGACACTGTTAGTCAGTACACTGTTAGTCAGTAGCACTGTTAGTCAGTGACACTGTTAGTCAGTGACACTGTTAGTCAGTGACACTGTTAGTCAGTGACACTGTTAGTCAGTGACACTGTTAGTCAGTAGCACTGTTAGTCAGTGACACTGTTAGTCAGTGACACTGTTAGTCAGTGACACTGTTAGTCAGTGACACTGTTAGTCAGTAGCACTGTTAGTCAGTGACACTGTTAGTCAGTGACACTGTTAGTCAGTAGCACTGTTAGTCAGTGACACTGTTAGTCAGTGACACTGTTAGTCAGTGACACTGTTAGTCAGTAGCACTGTTAGTCAGTAGCACTGTTAGTCAGTGACAATGTTAGTCAGTGACACTGTTAGTCAGTAGCACTGTTAGTCAGTAGCACTGTTAGTCAGTGACACTGTTAGTCAGTGACACTGTTAGTCAGTGACACTGTTAGTCAGTAGCACTGTTAGTCAGTGACACTGCTAGTCAGTGACACTGTTAGTCAGTGACACTGTTAGTCAGTAGCACTGTTAGTCAGTAGCACTGTTAGTCAGTGACACTGTTAGTCAGTGACAATGTTAGTCAGTGACACTGTTAGTCAGTAGCACTGTTAGTCAGTGACACTGTTAGTCAGTGACACTGTTAGTCAGTGACACTGTTAGTGAGTGACACTGTTAGTCAGTGACACTGTTAGTCAGTGACACTGTTAGTCAGTAGCACTGTTAGTCAGTAGCACTGTTAGTCAGTGACACTGTTAGTCAGTGACACTGTTAGTCAGTAGCGCTGTTAGTCAGTAGCACTGTTAGTCAGTAGCACTGTTAGTCAGTGACACTGTTAGTCAGTAGCACTGTTAGTCAGTAGCACTGTTAGTCAGTGACACAGTTAGTCAGTGACACTGTTAGTCAGTGACACTGTTAGTCAGTAGCACTGTTAGTCAGTGACACTGTTAGTCAGTGACACTGTTAGTCAGTAGCACTGTTAGTCAGTGACACTGTTAGTCAGTAGCACTGTTAGTCAGTAGCACTGTTAGTCAGTGACACAGTTAGTCAGTGACACTGTTAGTCAGTGACACTGTTAGTCAGTAGCACTGTTAGTCAGTGACACAGTTAGTGAGTGACACTGTTAGTCAGTGACACTGTTAGTCAGTAGCACTGTTAGTAGCACTGTTAGTCAGTGACACTGTTAGTCAGTGACACAGTTAGTCAGTAGCACTGTTAGTAGCACTGTTAGTCAGTGACACTGTTAGTCAGTGACACAGTTAGTCAGTAGCACTGTTAGTAGCACTGTTAGTCAGTGACACTGTTAGTCAGTGACACTGTTAGTCAGTAGCACTGTTAGTCAGTGACACTGTTAGTCAGTGACACAGTTAGTGAGTGACACTGTTAGTCAGTGACACTGTTAGTCAGTAGCACTGTTAGTCATTGACACTGTTAGTCAGTGACACTGTTAGTCAGTGACACAGTTAGTGAGTGACACTGTTAGTCAGTGACACTGTTAGTCAGTGACACTGTTAGTCAGTAGCACTGTTAGTCAATGACACTGTTAGTCAGTGACACTGTTAGTCAGTGACACAGTTAGTGAGTGACACTGTTAGTCAGTGACACTGTTAGTCAGTAGCAGTGTTAGTCAGTAGCACTGTTAGTCAGTGACACTGTTAGTCAGTGACACTGTTAGTCAGTAGCACTGTTAGTCAGTAGCACTGTTAGTCAATGACACTGTTAGTCAGTGACACTGTTAGTCAGTGACACAGTTAGTGAGTGACACTGTTAGTCAGTGACACTGTTAGTCAGTAGCACTGTTAGTCAGTAGCACTGTTAGTCAGTGACACTGTTAGTCAGTAGCACTGTTAGTCAGTGACACTGTTAGTCAGTGACACTGTTAGTCAGTGACACTGTTAATCAGTAGCACTGTTAGTCAGTAGCACTGTTAGTCAGTGACACTGTTAGTCAGTAGCACTGTTAGTCAGTGACACTGTTAGTCAGTAGCACTGTTAGTCAGTGACACTGTTAGTCAGTGACACAGTTAGTGAGTGACACTGTTAGTCAGTGACACTGTTAGTCAGTAGCACTGTTAGTCAGTGACACTGTTAGTCAGTAGCACTGTTAGTCAGTGACACTGTTAGTCAGTGACACAGTTAGTGAGTGACACTGTTAGTCAGTGACACTGTTAGTCAGTAGCACTGTTAGTCAGTAGCACTGTTAGTCAATGACACTGTTAGTCAGTGACACTGTTAGTCAGTGACACAGTTAGTGAGTGACGCTGTTAGTCAGTGACACTGTTAGTCAGTGACGCTGTTAGTCAGTGACACTGTCACTGTTAGTCAGTGACACTGTTAGTCAGTGACGCTGTTAGTCAGTGACGCTGTTAGTCAGTGACACTGTTAGTCAGTCGCACTGTTAGTAGCACTGTTAGTCAGTGACACTGTTAGTCAGTAGCACTGTTAGTCAGTGACACTGTTAGCCAGTAACACTGTTAGTCAGTGACACTGTTAGTCAGTAGCACTGTTAGTCAGTAACACTGTTAGTAGCACTGTTAGTCAGTGACACTGTTAGTCAGTAGCACTGTTAGTCAGTGACACTGTTAGCCAGTAACACTGTGAGTCAGTGACACTGTTAGTCAGTAGCACTGTTAGTCAGGGACACTGTTAGTCAGTGACACTGTTAGTGACTCTGTTAGTCAGTGACACTGTTAGTCAGTAGCACTGTTAGTCAGTGACACTGTTAGTCAGTGACAATGTTAGTCAGGAGCACTGTTAGTCAGTAGCACTGTTAGTCAGTGACACTGTTAGTCAGTGACACTGTTAGTTAGTGACACTGTTAGTCAGTGACACTGTTAGTCAGTGACACTGTTAGTCAGGAGCACTGTTAGTCAGTAGCACTGTTAGTCAGTGACACTATTAGTCAGTGACACTGTTAGTCAGTGACACTGTTAGTCAGTGTCACTGTTAGTCAGTGACACTGTTAGTCAGGAGCACTGTTAGTCAGTAACACTGTTAGTCAGTGACACTGTTAGTCAGTGACACTGTTAGTCAGGAGCACTGTTAGTCAGTGACACTGTTAGTCAGTGACACTGTTAGTCAGTGACACAGTTAGTGAGTGACACTGTTAGTCAGTGACACTGTTAGTCAGTGACACTGTTAGTCAGTAGCACTGTTAGTCAGTGACACTGTTAGTCAGTAGCACTGTTAGTCAGTGACACTGTTATTCAGTGACACTGTTAGTCAGTAACACTGTTAGTCAGTAACACTGTTAGTCAGTGACACTGTTAGTCAGTGACACTGTTAGTCAGTAGCACTGTTAGTCAGTGACACTGTTAGTCAGTGACACTGTTAGTCAGTAGCACTGTTAGTCAGGGACACTGTTAGTCAGTGACACTGTTAGTTAGTGACACTGTTAGTCAGTGACACTGTTAGTCAGGAGCACTGTTAGTCGGTAACACTGTTTGTCAGTGACACTGTTAGTCAGTAGCACTGTTAGTCAGTGACACTGTTAGTCTGTACTACCAGTCGATGTAGGCGTTCGTAACTAGGTTAGGGCTCACGGGGGTGATAATTTTTACATTGAGACCCGGGTTTAAACAGGTACGAGGAAATTAACAAATCATCGTCGATTACATTCGACAAGACAAACCCCAGGGAGGGCGCGCCTTCAATTTCGATCAAATCTCAGTAAAGAAAAACGTTTTAATTCGCACCTGACGATATTGTGGTTGAACCGAACGAGCGCTTTGAAACCCGAATGTTCGATCCCAACAGGGTCTGCTGCACCATTGCCCATCGGGTCTTGAGAACCCGCGGTAGCTCTGGGGGGGGGGGGGGGGGGGGCTCACGTTGTGCCATAGAAGCGAGCTGGAGTCGCCGATATCCCCGCGTTCTAACGCGGTGGAGTCTGTACAGGCCTGGAACCCCCCCCCCCCCCCCATTAGTTTCACAGAACACGTGGTAAACAAAGCACAGCCGATGTGCACTCCACATACAACATCTCAGCAGTTCCTGAAGAAGTGCACACCTGATGAAGGAAGCTTGTGTTCATTTATTGTTATTCTTTTTTTACCTACGTGACGTTACCATCAAAATACATTCGACAGCATCAGTGGTATTATTTTATTATTCTGCTGCTGCTGTGATGGGTGTTTCGTCGTCACAGAGTCGCCCATTGTTGGCATGAGCCTTTAGCCAAATGGGTCCCACGGAAGTGGGGGCCCTCCGTGCATGGTGTCCAGATACAGACCTTGCCGCACTGCTGACTCGACTGCGCCGATGAGTCCCAATGACGATGAAACCAGACCGCGGGTGTCCATCACTCGATCACTGTCTGCCATACAACCGAGTGACATTTTGCTCAAATTTATGTTGATGTTGACCTAAGACGACAGGACCACAGTGCACCTCTTTAGAAAATGTCGATAGTGTTATCCCTTTAATCCCTTGAGATGGAACATTCCATTTGCAAGCGTGTCCAGAGTGTCAAGTGATAACAACCGCCATTCGCCACTAAGTGGCGGTGACGTCACACACACACGCATAATAATCAAGCACGTGGTCCAATGTCGCGAGATTAGAATCAGGACGTTTATTTATGCTGGAGGAATCCGATGAGCTATGAAGCTCTTTTGCAGAGACGTCCGGTAGAGGCGCGGAATCAGCGAATGACAACAACAGCAGTCTCAGTCTGGTGACCAACGACTCGCAAGAAGTGACACAAACAGCCATTGTACCCAACTTGGTTTACCACTTCATTTGGTTTTATTTTCAGAGTCGGGAAGTAAACGTTTTGGTTTGATTGTCGTGCGGCAAACACCGTTTGTGAAGGCTTATAGAAACACAGGGGCCGAGTGTGGATAGGTCTTCTACGAGTGGTCGTGACGTGACATGTCATATCATATCGCAGCCATTCTCTGAAAAATCACGGTGAATTATGACTGAAATTTTGTTTTATGCATCGTGATGGTACTGATCGCGTCATACTAACAAAAAGCCCACGTGTAAATACAAAATATGTCAGAACTGGCCTTCGTTGAATCATAATTATTTAACTGGAACGTGCGCCACGCTGTAAAGATGTTAACTACCTCACCTGGTATGCAGGAGGTCATGGGTTCGATCTCAATCCTGACGCCTGCTGCTGTATATTTGGAGTCTGCATGTCTCTCTACCCATGGTCGCGTGGATTTGTCTCCAGGTCCTCTGGTTTTCCCTCCACATTAAAAAAAATGCGTTTAGAGTATTCGGCTGCTATAAGTGTCCACACGTTGATAAGCCACTTCGTTGAGCTATCGTTTGTGATAGCAAGGTGGCTTCTGAAAAAAACAGCTATACAGCTAAGTGGGCCTTACCTGGTGAAATAAAAAATAGTGAGATAGTGAGTGTGTGACTGTATTCTACGAGCCCCAGCAAGTTGGCACACAGTAGGGGGCACAGGTGGTGCATCTGCCAGCCATCTCAGTCAGTCGACCCATAGCAACTGGGTCTGCCCCGTGACCTCCTTCCAGCAGGCGTTCGGCACCTCACGTGGCCTTAACATGCACATAGCCTGGCACAAGCGCCGTGGTGAATGCCGGTTGTTGTTGTACGAGCCCCAGGTCATGTGTTTGTAGCAATCTCAGACGAGGCAGCGTGAACTCGGTCCAGCCGAGGTGGGTTCCATGCCCTGCTCATGGACACGAGGTCCTCGTCAGCAGAGGCTCTCATCTTTCCGGCAGCGGCACATTGCATTCCAGCGAATTCCACGCGAGGCCACGGACGAGACGGTACGGCACCGATAGCCAAACCGCACTCGCGATTCCTAACGATGATGAAGCCAGTGTAATGCAGTTCTCCCATTATCTTACTGCTGCCATCTAAAAATGGACGCAATTTTGACTTTAAAGTCAGTGATCTAACACAAGGCTGTGTGCGTCCTACGCGCGGAACGGCCATGCAGCGCGAGGCACGACGGGAGGGCTTATCCTGCGATCAGAATCGCGCCTTGGCTTTTGCCGCCTAGAAAATTACCTTCTGCGCGCCGTTTTGTTTTAATCTTTATCCTTGAGTGTCGGTGTCTTTTCCACGGATCAGTGGGCGCCGACGCAAAGGTCACGAGAAACCTGAATGGACTTTCCCGATGCCCCCCTGCCGTGCCTGCTCACAGGGGCTACGCGATTCCTGGCGAACCTTTCCTTCGGTGTGGAAGCGAGAGACCGCTTTCCAGGGAACCCATACAAACAATTACAACGGACGAAATCAAACGCGTGGATTCGTACTGAGCCTCGTACACTCGCGCTACGCATGGCGGTGGAGGTGGGTGGAGCGACGGAGACTCAGCGGAGCTCACTCGGCACAGAGGATGCTCAGGGCCATGAGCAGACAGCAGACGGCCACGTGGGGGCTCTTCCTCTCGCCTGCGCACGAAAAACAAAACAAAGCGGAGGCCCCCCGATTAGTCTCTGCCGGGCGGTGGTGGCTACGCACACGTGACTTCGATCCAGCACTGTGGTGGTGGCGAGCGTTGGTGGATCACCACACAAGTGTCGTGAACCTTCACGTGGGCGTTGAGGAGGTGCCCCTATATCCTGGCTGGCCGGGAGAATGTGGTGCAGCAGAAATGTGGACTCCACCTGTTTCCGCCTGTATGGGACGGAGTGTTTCCCCTCGCACGCGTGGGCTTTCTGCGGGTGCGTCGGCTTCCTCCCATATGTGAACACTCATTAATTGTCCATAACACCTTAACATGTAGAGGACCGCAGAGCTTGATCACCGGGTGAATCGGCTTCCCATGGGGAGCGTTAGTGTCGCGATCAGCGTGCCGCGCTACGAACCCGGCAACCCGAGTTCGATTCCTGCTCACAGCCAACACCGGTGACGATTAATTATTATCTGAATGGGTCCTGGGCTTCCCCTAGGTCGAATCAGCCTCAAATGAGACCTTGTGCGGTTTGTAAACATCGCCACTGGGGAGACAAAGGCGGCCGGGCGTGGTGCTTGCCACCCACCCCCTTCGTGTGCCGGCCTTCATGGGTGCTATACCCGCTAACAGCACTTGCCCCGACGGTCTGTTCAGGCTCGACAGCGGACAAAGCTCTCGCCTTCACCAACGCGCGTGCACACACGGACACACACGGACATACACATGGACACACACACAGACACACACACACGGATACACACAGACACACACACACGGGCACACTCGGACACGGACACACAGGCACGCGCCGGCGTTTCCGTGAATCGTGAAAAATATCTCAACTTGCTCCAACAAAAACAAATTACCGTGGCTTTTATTCGAGCACATTGCGTGACCTTCTGTATTCCAAAACAGAATTGTTTCGATTTTATTTCCTCTGCGAACTCTCCAGCGAGGTGGCTCAGCGGCCTGGGCCACTTGTGAAAATAATTCCCGGTTTTTTCCAAATTCCTTTTAACAACCGCCTCTATCGGTGGTCGTTGTGTTTTTGCTGTTGTTAATTTGTGCTGTGGAATTGTCTCGTTTTATGAACATCACACGCGCAAACAACTTCATGACGTGGCGCACGGTGACGAAAATGTTCTCACCAATTCTTGCACACTTCCAGAAGGTTCCCAGAAGCCTGGAGACAAGCAGAGAGGCACGTGGTCAACTTAAGTCGATAGGTAACGATACCAATGCAGTGTGTAACATTCTATATCATAACATCACAAGTGTGCATCTGTCAATCCATCTGACTTGCGCTGTATATATGTTAATATGCAGTATGCATGTATGAGTACCGTATATGTGATTGTGTGCCTTAGTTTATGGCTATGCACGTGTAAGCCGTAGTGGGGAGTGGTAGTGTATTTGTTAGCGCTTGCGCTATGAACCCGGCGACCTGAGTTCGAATCGCGCTCACGGAACAACACCGATGACGATTATCTGAACCGGTCCTGGGCCTCCCCTAAGTCGACTCAGCCTCAAATGAGTACCTGGTGCGATATGTAAACAGTGTTGCCACTAGGGAGACAAAGGTGGCCGGGTTTGGTGTTGGCCACCTCCCACCCCCTCGTGTGCCGTGCCGGCCTCTACAGGTGTGCTACTCGCTAACAGCACTTGCCCCAGCAGTCTGTTACAGGCTGCACGGGGGATCTTTGAGTGTGTAGGGCAGTGGTTCTTCACCTTGTTGGAGGTACTGAACCCCACCAGTTTCATATGCGCATTCACCGAACCTTTCTTAATTGGAAAAATAAAATATGATTTTTTCAAATTCAAAACATAGGTATATGTTTTACTGGTGCACAAAATGAACCGTGCATCAACATCACTGTTCAAAGAACAAAACCAGCAAAACATGATTTTCACACACAAAAAAAACATAATAATTTATACTTACTGCAAATCAGTTGCCTTCTGCTGTTGCCTTTCAGAGACCAGTTCAGAAATGCGCGGCTTCACCTTGGCAAGTGCCATTCTCATGTCATTTTCGCAACAAAGTCTGTTCCTTTTCTTCGTTTTTATGTCCAGCATCCTCGAAAAGATTTGCTCGCAAAGATATGTTGTAACAAACGGTATGAAAATCTCCAGGGCTTTCTTAGCAATAACAGGGTACGTTACCATTTGTTGACACCAAAACGTTGAGAGCGTTGTTGTTCTGAAGAGTTGCTGTTGAACCTGGCTCTGCTGAATTTCAATGATTTCGTCGAGGTATTCATCATTGACATCTGCTGTCTCAACACTAAACGTGAACGGCTGTCTCACCCATGCTGGATATGACTCTCTTGTAGGGAAGTATCCGTCGAGAGACTTTGCAAGCTCATCTAAGTGCGTGGCAATTGCTTGTTTCAGTTCCGCGGGTACAGAAATGTCTCCGATTCCAGATACATCTTCGATCTTACTTACATAGTCGTCCAGCAGGGGAAAGTTTGCGAAGTTATCGTTCTCTGTTCGTCGTTTCCATAACGGTAGCTTTTTTTGAAAAGCCTTCAGATTTTCTTCCGCTTCAATGATGTTGACTCCACCGCCCTGCATCTGCTGATTGAGATGATTGAGAGCTGCGAAGATATCAGCCATGTAAGCTAAAATGAGAATGAACTGAGAATTTTTGAAGCAATCTGCATGATAATGTTGGTGCTCTTGAAAAAACAGGGCTAATTCCACACGCGTGGCAAAAACACGATTCAGCACCTGTCCCTGGGATAACCACCGAACGTTAGAATGGTACAGAAGTACCTCGAATTCAGAGCCCATTTCTTTACACAGCTCACTGAAGATGCGGTGCCTCAGAGCACTATTTCGCACATAGTTCACGCATTCCACTACAATTTTTAATACTTCTGTCAGTTTTGGAGGCAAGGGTTTTGTTGCCAACGCATGCCTGTGCAGAATACAATGCGTAACAATGATGTGTGGTGCATCGGCTTTCACTAGCGCACCAAAACCAGACTTTCTTCCCAGCATGACTGGAGCTCCGTCCGAACAAACTGCAGAAACCATATCCCACGAAAGATTGTTGTCTTTGAAGAAGTCATCCACAAGTTTCTTCACATCGGCTGCCTTAGTTGATGTTACAAGAGGCTTACAAAATAAAACATCTTCCTTCATCACGTCGTCTTTCACATAGCGCACGAATACAGCAAGCTGCCTGAGATTGGAAACGTCTGTGGTCTCGTCGAGTTGCAGGTTGAATTTTGCCGGGCTTGAAATCAGATCTGCAACTACTTGAGCCAAGATGTATTTGCTCATGTCCTCTATTCTGTCGCTGATGGTGTCATTTGAAAGAGGAATTTGGGATAACTTAACTTCAGCCGCTTTTCCCAGCATGATATTCGCCATCTTCGACACAGCTGGTTTTATGAGTGTTTCACCAATGGCGTGTGGTTTGCCCTGCTTTGCGATCAGGTAAGCAACTTCGTACGATGCTGTGAGGATCGGTTTGTTGATGGGTACAAAGCCGAGAACAGGCAGAGTAGCATTTTCATCGAATCTGGCTGTCTTCACCATGCAGCTTAAGGAAGTGTTCCCTTAGTTTTGCCGGTGCTAGACTAGAATTGCTCAACTTGACATTGCAAATCATGCAGTTAGGACGCTGACTCCCATCACGTTCCGTTATACATGTGAATCCATTTTGTACATATTCGTCCGACCACTTTCTTTTTTTGCTCGACATAGTTAGTATGAAGGGATTAAAATATTAAGAAAGAAATCACACGACGTACCATCACGACAGTCACAAGTCGACTACCGAGCGCACGACATTCCCTGCAGCACAGAGAGGCCAAGCGATGTAGCGTGATCACTTGCAGCCAATGATGGCCAAGCCGGACGTGTCATCACGAATCATATGAGTCGGGTGTGCGTCTTAACCTCCGCCGAACCCCTGAGACTGACTCACCGAACCCCTGGGGTTCGGTCGAACCCAGGTGAAGAACCACTGGTGTAGGGGTTAGTGAGCTGCGTTACGAACCCGGCGACCCGAGTTCAATTCCCACTCATCCACACACACCTCGCTGCCATCGTGCTTGTCCCCCCACAGAAGCTGTGTATACAGCGTGTGTGTGACTTTACAGTGTGTGTGTGTGTCACTTCACCCAGTGTGTGTGTCACTTCACACAGTGTGTGTGTCACTTCACACAGTGTGTGTGAGTGTCACTACACAGTGTGTGTGTGTGTCACTACACCCAGTGTGTGTGTGTCACTACACAGTGTGTGTGTGTGTGTCACTACACCCAGTGTGTGTGTGTGTCACTACACCCAGTGTGTGTGTGTGTCACTACACCCTGTGTGTGTGTGTCACTACCCCCAGTGTGTGTGTGTCACTTTACACAGTGTGTGTGAGTGTCACTACACAGTGTGTGTCACTACACCCAGTGTGTGTGTGTCACTTCACCCAGTGTGTGTGTGTGTGTCTACACCCAGTGTGTGTGTGTGACACTTCACACAGTGTGTGTGTGTCACTACACCCAGTGTGTGTGTGTGTGTCTACACCCAGAGTGTGTGTGTGTGTCACTACACCCAGTGTGTGTGTGTCACTTCACCCAGTGTGTGTGTGTGTGCCTACACCCAGTGTGTGTGTGTGACACTTCACACAGTGTGTGTGTGTCACTACACCCAGTGTGTGTGTGTGTGTCTACACCCAGAGTGTGTGTGTGTGTCACTACACCCAGTGTGTGTGTGTGTGTCTACACCCAGTGTGTGTGTGTGACACTTCACACAGTGTGTGTGTCACTACACCCAGTGTGTATGTGTGTGTCACTACACCCAGTGTGTGTGTGTCACTACACCCAGTGTGTGTGTGTGTCACTACACCCAGTGTGTATGTGTGTGTCACTACACCCAGTGTGTGTGTGTCACTACACCCAGTGTGTGTGTGTGTGTCACTACACCCAGTGTGTGTGTGTGTGTCACTTCACCCAGTGTGTGTGTGTGTGTCACTACACCCAGTGTGTGTGTGTGTGTCACTACACCCAGTGTGTGTGTGTGTCACTACACCCAGTGTGTGTGTGTCACTACACCCAGTGTGTGTGTGTGTGTCACTACACCCAGTGTGTGTGTGTCACTTCACCCAGTGTGTGTGTGTGAGTCACTTCACACAGTGTGTGTGTGTGTCACTTCACACAGTGTGTGTGTGTCACTTCACACAGTGTGTGTGTGTGTCACTTCACCCAGTGTGTGTGTGTCACTTCACACAGTGTGTGTGTGTGTCACTTCACCCAGTGTGTGTGTGTCACTACACCCAGTGTGTGTGTGTCACTTCACCCAGTGTGTGTGTGTCTACACCCAGTGTGTGTGTGTGTCACTTCACCCAGTGTGTGTGTGTTACTACACCCAGTGTGTGTGTGTGTCACTTCACCCAGTGTGTGTGTGTCACTACACCCAGTGTGTGTGTGTGTGTCTACACCCAGTGTGTGTGTGTGTCACTACACCCAGTGTGTGTGTGTGTCACTTCACCCAGTGTGTGTGTGTCACTTCACCCAGTGTGTGTGTGTCACTACACCCAGTGTGTGTGTGTCACTTCACCCAGTGTGTGTGTGTGTGTCACTTCACCCAGTGTGTGTGTGTGTGTCACTTCACCCAGTGTGTGTGTGTCACTTCACCCAGTGTGTGTGTGTGTCACTTCACCCAGTGTGTGTGTGTGTCACTACACCCAGTGTGTGTGTGTCACTTCACCCAGTGTGTGTGTGTGTGTCACTTCACCCAGTGTGTGTGTGTCACTTCACCCAGTGTGTGTGTGTCACTTCACCCAGTGTGTGTGTGTCACTTCACCCAGTGTGTGTGTGTCACTTCACCCAGTGTGTGTGTCACTACACCCAGTGTGTGTGTGTGTGTCACTTCACCCAGTGTGTGTGTGTCTACACCCAGTGTGTGTGTGTCACTTCACAGTGTGTGTGTGTGTCACTTCACCAAGTGTGTGTGTGTGTCACTTCACCCAGTGTGTGTGTGTGTGTCACTACACCCAGTGTGTGTGTGTGTCACTTGACCCAGTGTGTGTGTGTCACTACACCCAGTGTGTGTGTGTGTCACTTGACCCAGTGTGTGTGTGTGTCACTACACCCAGTGTGTGTGTGTGTCACTACACACAGTGTGTGTGTGTCACTTCACCCAGTGTGTGTGTGTGTCACTTCACCCAGTGTGTGTGTGTGTCACTTCACCCAGTGTGTGTGTGTCACTTCACCCAGTGTGTGTGTGTGTCACTTCACCCAGTGTGTGTGTGTGTCACTACACCCAGTGTGTGTGTGTCACTTCACCCAGTGTGTGTGTCACTTCACCCAGTGTGTGTGTGTCACTTCACCCAGTGTGTGTGTGTCACTTCACCCAGTGTGTGTGTGTCACTTCACCCAGTGTGTGTGTGTCACTTCACCCAGTGTGTGTGTCACTACACCCAGTGTGTGTGTGTGTCACTTCACCCAGTGTGTGTGTGTCTACACCCAGTGTGTGTGTGTCACTTCACAGTGTGTGTGTGTGTGTGTCACTTCACCCAGTGTGTGTGTGTGTGTCACTACACCCAGTGTGTGTGTGTGTCACTTGACCCAGTGTGTGTGTGTCACTACACCCAGTGTGTGTGTGTGTCACTTGACCCAGTGTGTGTGTGTGTCACTACACCCAGTGTGTGTGTGTGTCACTACACCCAGTGTGCGTGTGTCACTTCACCCAGTGTGTGTGTGTGTCACTTCACACAGTGTGTGCGTGTCACTTCACCCAGTGTGTGTGCGTGTCACTTCACCCAGTGTGTGTGTGTGTCACTTCACACAGTGTGTGCGTGTCACTTCACCCAGTGTGTGTGCGTGTCACTTCACCCAGTGTGTGTGTGTGTCACTTACACTGTGTGTGTCACTTCACACAGTGTGTGCGTGTCACTTCACCCAGTGTGTGTGTGTGTCACTTCACCCAGTGTGTGTGCGTGTCACTTCACCCAGTGTGTGTGTGTGTCACTTCACACAGTGTGTGCGTGTCACTTCACCCAGTGTGTGTGTGTCACTTCACCCAGTGTGTGTGTGTGTCACTTCACCCAGTGTGTGTGTGTCACTTCACACAGTGTGTGTGTGTCACTTCACCCAGTGTGTGTGTGTCACTTCACCCAGTGTGTGTGTGTCACTTCACCCAGTGTGTGTGTGTCACTTCACCCAGTGTGTGTGTCACTACACCCAGTGTGTGTGTGTGTCACTTCACCCAGTGTGTGTGTGTCTACACCCAGTGTGTGTGTGTCACTTCACAGTGTGTGTGTGTGTCACTTCACCAAGTGTGTGTGTGTGTGTTACTTCACCCAGTGTGTGTGTGTGTGTCACTACACCCAGTGTGTGTGTGTGTCACTTGACCCAGTGTGTGTGTGTCACTACACCCAGTGTGTGTGTGTGTGTCACTTGACCCAGTGTGTGTGTGTCACTACACCCAGTGTGTGTGTGTGTCACTACACCCAGTGTGTGTGTGTCACTTCACCCAGTGTGTGTGTGTGTCACTTCACACAGTGTGTGCGTGTCACTTCACCCAGTGTGTGTGCGTGTCACTTCACCCAGTGTGTGTGTGTGTCACTTCACACAGTGTGTGCGTGTCACTTCACCCAGTGTGTGTGTGTGTCACTTACACTGTGTGTGTCACTTCACACAGTGTGTGCGTGTCACTTCACCCAGTGTGTGTGTGTGTCACTTCACCCAGTGTGTGTGCGTGTCACTTCACCCAGTGTGTGTGTGTGTCACTTCACACAGTGTGTGCGTGTCACTTCACCCAGTGTGTGTGTGTGTCACTTCACCCAGTGTGTGTGTGTGTCACTTCACCCAGTGTGTGTGTGTGTCACTTCACACAGTGTGTGTGTGTCACTACACCCAGTGTGTGTCACTTCACACAGTGTGCGTGTGTGTCACTTCACCCAGTGTGTGTCACTTCACACAGTGTGCGTGTGTGTCACTTCACACAGTGTGTGTGTGTCACTTCACCCAGTGTGTGTCACTTCACACAGTGTGCGTGTGTGTCACTTCACCCAGTGTGTGTGTCACTTTACCCAGTGTGTGTGTGTCACTTCACCCAGTGTGTGTGTGTGTCACTTCACCCAGTGTGTGTGTGTGTTACTCCACCCAGTGTGTGTGTGTGTCACTACACCCAGTGTGTGTGTGTCACTTCACCCAGTGTGTGTGTGTGTGACTTTGCTGAGTATATTCGTGTCACCCGATTCAGGACGAACCCGGCGACCCTAGATCGATTCCCGTTCACAGCCAACGCCAGTGACGATTATCTGAATCGGTTCTGGGCGTCCCCTAGGTCAACTTAGCCTCACTGGGGAGACAAAGGCGGCCGGGCGTTGTTCTGGCCACCCACCCCCTCGTGTGCCGTGCCGACCTTCATAGGTGCTCGCTAACAGAACTTACCCGTACATCTGAAGGAGTGTTTGGTGGGAAATTTCACAGGATTGCATTTAGAGCATTTAGAGTATTTGGCTGCTAGAAACGTCCACACAATAAGCCACTTAATTGGACTATCATTTGTGGCCAGGTCACCATGAAATTGCACAGGATTTTTTGAGTTTTGTTTGTTTATCCAAGAAAGCCTCAGCGAGCCCTAAGGCTGATTTTAGGAGGTTCCTGCACTGGCATTTGACCAATGCCATGTCAGAGTCTTTCTGCAGGTGGGATGACACCAGAGAGCGCCCGCAGAGAAACCCCAAAGCACGCTCAGGAATGCGAAATCAAAGCTCCTGAAATTTGTGACTCGAGAAGAAATGTGCTGTCCTCGCCATCTCGTGGCCACTTCACAGGGAGATTCGCAAATCTGCGCGATCCATCACAGCCCTTGCCTCGCAAGCATCGCGTCGCGGGCGTGTGCCACCACGCCCAGCGGCTGGCCTCTGCCAGGTTGCGACCGACCCGCCCGCATCACCACGTAACAGCGGCCTCCGTGTGTGTAGACCCAGCTCCCTCGAGTGCCGCGCCGCGCACAATCGGGGGCCTTGTGAACGCGCGCGCACGCAAGGCCGAGGGGCCGTCGAACGCGGATCTCGCCGCAAGCTCGAATAGGCGCGACCTGGGGACGATGCCTCGTTAAGAGGAGGACAGAGCCGGGTTGTACGCGGGTGAGACGCAGCACGGGGTTTGAATGGAAGCTACTAATTGGAGGCTGAGTCGACCTAGGGGAGGCCCAGGACCGGTTCAGATAATCGTCACCGATGTTGATCGTAAGCGGGAATCGAACTCGGGTCCCCGGGTTCGTAGCGCAGCGCTCTAACCGCTACACTACCGCTTGCCATGTATATTTAGTATATTCCCCTATATCGCAGCATGTTCTCACAACACAAAGTGGTCTGTAACGCGATTGAGTGCACAGAACTACGTCGCGCGAGGAGGAATAAGCAGTCGTGCGGCTGCCGTGGTGTAGCGTCACACAAAGCGGGATGCTGCTGGATGTTTCTAGATGCTACCAACGATCCTCAGTCTTTGTCCGGCCTGCGTACGCATCTCAAGTGTTGTCGCGGACTATGCTTTATCCCCTATGTTATAGATTATGACGCCATTTGTCCATAACACGGTGTTCTTCAGCAACTACCGAATTCTAGTTGAAAGGACACACACACATATATGTGAGTGCGTGTAACTATATATACACTGTGCGCACGGATATAGGTGACTGTATTTAAACACAGATTGCTAAGCACAGGCTCAAAATGTCCAGCGGCCAGCAACAAAGAGCACCACCAAAGTTGTAAAAGAAGACAAGGTTCGCACCTTTCTTGAATTGAGTGAGGCCATCGTAGCAGCTTGGGACCGGAGCATTTTGGAGGCACTCAAGGAAGGTGGAGTGGTCTGTGGTGTCACGTGTCTACATTGAAAACTCACTTCTTTACAACTGCTTCTTTCTGTTTAGTTTGTTGTCCTTCCCCCGCACCTCCGATTACCACGGTTGGATACGTACGGTGTGAAGGAAGTTCCACACACATAGATGTGTGAAGACGCGTGAACTTTGTTCGTATTGCAATGGTGCGTTTGCCACTAAACACTCCTTAAAATGGAATTGGCCTAACAACCCAATGCAAGTCTTGAGACTTGGTGAGGATTTCCTGAATAAACAAGATCATATGCTTTAGACGAAGACTTCCACGATGAAAATTACAATCCATAATGTGTTTCTTTTGAGCACCATGTCGGCATAATGCCAATTGTTTAAACTCTAACCCTCCGCCATCCGACAGAGCCAATTAAATCAAGTTGTCACGTCATGGCCAAACATGCCAACCGATTTGGCTATTCAGCAAAACCGTAGGAATTTTGAAAAGCACGTTTACTCTGTCAATTTTGTACAGAATAAACTTAATTATGAATCAGATTATGACGTTTGTATTATTGTTGTTACTGTTCTTGTTGTTGGCATCAGCCAGTCACCTCAGTCAGTCAACCCATAGCACCTGGGTCCATCCCGTAAACCTCCTGCCAGCGGGCGTTCGACACTTCACGTGGCCTTAAAGTGCACATAGCCTGGCACATGCGTCGTGGTGACACCACCAACCACTTCATGGCGGTTGTTGTTGTTGTTGTTGATGAGCGTGTGTGTGCGTGCGCTCGGCTACGCACCCGGTCTTGTGTTGGTCGAGCAGCGAGGGCGCCAGCGAGCGCACGTACGCGCACGTGCACACGAGCAGCAGCAGGACCGTGAGCAGCGACTGGAAGTTGAAGATCGCCGACTGCGCGCGCGGCACAATGGGCACAAAGTCGCCGTGACGACGGTGCCAGGCGTGGTCCACACTGAGACCACGTGCCAGAGACCCAAGTCCCCCGCCCCCCCCCACCCGCCCTGTATGGACTTGTTACGGGTAGGAACCCACTGGTTCCACCAGCCCACAGGGGATTATTGTGTCCGCCCGTCCGTCGTGCAGGGAGGGGCTGGGTGGGGAGGGAGGGGCTGGGTGGGGAGGGGCTGGGTGGGGAGGGTGGGGCTGGATGGGGAGGGGAGGGTGGGGAGGGGCTGGGTGGGGAGGGTGGGGAGGGGCTGGGTGGGGAGGGTGGGGCTGGGTGGGGGGTGGGAGGGGTGGGGCTGGGTGGGGAGGGGCTGGTCACCCCGTGGTGCCCTTATAAAACTCAACGTTTAACCTACTCACGCCGGCTTGTGCCCGCCCTCACAGTCGGCCATATTTGCGGAATACACCACGTCGCCGTTGACCCTGGCCATTGACCGAGCAACCCAACGTTCCTACCAGCTCCCTCCGCAGGAATGTGTAACCACTCGCTTTTTTGCCCGCCCAAGGACGGGTGTGTGTATTGCAGTAGATCTGAAATATTCAAGAGAAAAATTGTTCAGCTCATGATTATTAATAAGGGGGGGGGGGGGGTGCCCCATGTGGAGTGACGTCACGCGCGGGACACACAGACATTCTTGGCTCATTATATTAGGAATTAAACTTTTTTATTTTACAAGGTAAGGCCCACTGAGCTATGTAGCTCTTTTTCAGAACCGACCTGGCTATCACAGATGATAGCTCAATGACTCGGCTTATCGTGTGGAAATGTACAGCAGCCAAAGACTCTCCACACGTGTTCATTAACGGACAGATCTAGGTGTTGAAGATGAAATGTCGGAGGTTCATTCACAGGCCAATGGACAGATCCATATTGTAATGATGGAGTGGTTAAGCCGCGCCGACGGGAGGTCATGGGACAGACGCACGCGTGTTTTGGTGGAGTTGTGAAGTCCCAATCGCAGGTGGTCATGGGCCGAATCCAGATGATGCGGATCAACAGGCTACTGAAGTGCCCTGGTGTTTTTTGGCAGTTGCGCGAGAGGTAAAAGTTGGGAGTAAAAAAAAACTCGGTGACTCCAAAACACCACAAAAAAACAACATACCAAGAAAAAAAACCAACCAAGTTTCAACACTCAATTAGGAGCGCTCTCTTGACCCAACACACACACACACGACTCCACACACACAAAACACCAGCCCTGGGTAACGCGATCCACGTTGGTGGCGCAAGAGAGAAGAGCGGTCGGTGGCGGTGGTGGTGTGATGGGAGCGGGGCTACAAATTAGGCACCCACCCCCAATCCACCCCCCCAATCCCCCCCCCCAATCCACCCCCCACCCCACAGAAGCCTCAAGCCCCGTGCGCGAACAGCGGCCGTCCACTCAGCAGCACCGCCTCCGCCACGCCGCGATTGCGCATTCGTCGTGACCCGTGTCCCAGCCGGCGTAATTATAACCGCGCGATCCTGCCAGTCTCCCCGCTGCCTCTGCCTCGCCACTTACATTCGTGGCCCAGCAGCTCCCGTGCGAAGGTGACACGGGGAGCTCGCGAGGCAACGCGCGCACACACACCGACACGCAAGCGACACCAGCAGCAGCAGCAGCGGCAGCGGCAATAAAAGCCCCTCGACTGCGGCGACGGTGCTGCGCTGTGGCGGCTCACCATGGCTGTCTGCGGGCTGGTTGGTGCTGGGCGCGTGCCCGGCCAGCAGCGTGGGGAGCCGGGTATGGGAGGAGCCGGGATTTTCCGTGGCGGTCGATGTGCACGCGTGCGCGCGCGTCATGCAAGGCGTTTATATTTAGTAGACACAGACACATGTCACGTCACGTGTATTCCAACATCAAAACTGTTCCTTGTATATGAACACGAGCTGCCTGCTCGGAAATTTGATATGAATTGCAAGGACGAATAATAATAATAAAATGAAGTGATTTATTTATAGACGAGAGAGCCTTGGGTGAGTCTCAGAAGTTTTTTTTAAAGAGGCCACTACGGTACGATGTTTGGCTAATTATTTTGTTGGTATGGCATGTGGGAGGAAACCAGAGTACCCAGAGAGAGCCCACGTATACGTACGAACCCACTTGCTGTACTGCCATCTCCTGGCCACCTCACAGCCCTGTGCCTCTGGGGTTTTCACAAATCCTCGCGACCCTCTGACCGTTGCCTCCAAAGCACCGAACTACAGGGGCGCACACTCCCTGTATTCTCACATCTGTAACTATGTTCTGTCGCGGTTGATGGTTAGTTACATCAGTGTCTTCAAGGACTGTTCAAGCCAGGAGGCGCTGTATGGGTCCTAAACGAGAGGACTATTCTCAACGTCCGCGTTGCTGGCCAGCCTTCTTCCAGATCTGGGTGGAGATTCGAGGATGGCGACAGCAACTCGATCCCAGGAGGAGGATCGCGAGTTTAGTCAGCGGCGAGGGTCCATTGTTGAGGTCTCGGTTGATGATTGGCAGGAAAACGTGTAAACTCGCGAGCAGTTTGCGCGTCTCTGTATGAATGTTGAACTTCTTTCGATCCATACGCAGCCAACGGTGCAAATCGGAGGCGCGGGGGAAGGACAACAAACTAAGCACAAAAAGCAGTTCCAAAAAGCAGTCTCTGTGGATATTTGGTGGCAAAATGTTCGCCAGAATCGGGATTGGCGGCGTTTTCAGTGTTCTGGTTATTGAAGCACACAAATTGAGTGAAAACATGAAAATAAATTATTAACTATGGAAGTCTCTAAAACCTCAAGGGTACTTCCCGACAGGGTGAAAAGCTGAAATTTGGTTCATAGGTAGCTTTTAGGACAGAACCCACAGGAAACATCTGAAAATCCGAGATTTTTGTCATTTTAAGTCCCCCAAAACTGGATTTTAAGTGCCCCATGAACATGTTTGTACGTTTCATTCATAAACCGTTCAAAATATTAAATATTGCGGGGTTTTTTCTTCATTTTATAGAGCCTTAAACAGCAAATACAATTAAATCGAGACACATTGATCGATCTTCTAATGTTTTTTAGATATTTCGGATTCAAGCGGTTTTGAACGAAAAAAATACACGTTGTATGATATTCAAATCTTAATTATTCGAAAACGGTAAAAGATAGGAGCTTCCCCTCAGAATATTAAGTTAATTAATTTTTGTTCTTTCTAATAAAGGAATGAAATCTTAAAATTGAGCGGTTTCCGATAGATACGTCTTTAATTATAAGCCGTTGAATCAAATCAACAATTTGTATTTTTTGATGGAAAAATATACATTTTTGTAGTAGTTATTTTTGGTTCTTTCAGTAAAGTGACGCAGAAGGGAAATCATAAAAATAAAAAAAATACAATTCTCGACGTTTCGATTGCAACACAAGCAATCATCATCAGGTGTGAAAACCACAGCAAGAAAATGTATTGTTTTATTTTTATTATTTTATTATTTCCCTTCTGCGTGACTTTACCGAAATAACCAAGAATATTAATCTCTGCAGTCACGAAAGCTTTAAATCGAAATTTTTGTAGTTGTTAGTGTCTGATCGTAGATTTTAAAAAGGTGAAAAATCATATAATGTTAATTATTATATTGATTTAATTACCTTCGCCTGGTGAAGACAAGCTTCATGAACGAGTTTTAATATAAAATCCAATGTGGCAAGGACCCTCCTAAAGAGAGTCCTTAGACTCAGTTATGGCTTTCCTGGACAAGTAATCATTATATTATTAAATGTCAGAGCTTACATCATTTAGGTGTTCATACACTCCATTTTAATTAAGCAAATTTTATGACTTTATCTAATTAATGAGAACTTTCGTGTGTATTTTTTGACCATACTCACCATTTCTTCACGAGGAATTGGCAATTTGCATTATAATTTCTTCACGCCTTAACAGCTTGGGGCTTGTTTTTCCTTAAATTAGCCGTTAATGCTCGTTATGCATGTATTTTCTTAGCTACGCTGTATGAATACACTGCACTTCATTGAACTGGGCGAAGCCCATCAGGCTACCTGATGTTGTGCAAGTGGCACTCGAGCAACAACACCCCATGCACACACGCGGGTTACAGGTTCTCCCCTAATTCAGAACCAAACTCCGCTGGATCCCGGCATGGCCTGCAGCCGCGTCTCACTGCGCCTGAACCCAGTCCAGTGAGAATGGCTCCAGTGCCAGGCTGCACTCAAGAAGTCCACTGTGGCTTCACAAGAGAGGGCCTTTCATGTCATGGAATTTTGCGAGTGCAGCTGACGTCGTTGTGCTATTCCTTGGCCAATTACTTGTTCTGGGGACCAAAAATTGCACATAGAGCTCTTCACTGAGCACGTATATGTTCGCAAACGTTACATAATTATAATCAAAGCTTCTATGTAGGGCTGTGTGCAGCCACTGGCATGTTGCGCTCTGTTTGGAGTGCTGTCCCGCAAACTCTGAGAAAGGTGCTGGCCTATGACTAAATAGAACTATAATGCACTGGCAGTGGTCATCATCGTCCGCCATGGACTATCCACTGCTGGATGCAGGTTTCCCCAAGCCGTCGGCTTCCGTCGTATTCTTGCAACGCAATGATTCATTGGCTTCCTCGAGCCGATTTCATCACTCCATGGGCACTCTCTCTGGCGCTTCCTCGCCGCCATCCCTTCCAGCGACATGTCCTGAGCAAGCCCGTCTTTACTTTTCTTCACAATCAATGTGATGTATCTAACTTTACATCTTCTCTAACCTGTGCTCCTGTCTCCTGAGTGTCATTGCATGCACGCTTATCTCCATGCACCTTTCAGTTTATGTTCCATTGTAAATGTCCATGTTCCTGATCCACATGTCACAGCAGGTAATATAAGTTACGAATTAACGCTGCCTTACATTTTAATTTGCTATAGTTTTGGACAATGGTCTTTCTCAGAAAGCGTTGGTATAGGATAGGAAAAAAGATGGTCTGATGCGGTACAGGAGGATGTGGAGCTGAGTTGACTTGCCGAAGACTGGTGTGAGCGGTGTCAAGATCGGCCTCTGTGGAGGAGGCTCGTGAAGGATACTACTGGACAGTTGGAGGCAGTCGCCCTCCAACAACAACGGAGGGCGGAGGAGCGACGCTCACAAAGAGCGGAGCACCGGGCGGATAAAATGGAGTGGGTTGGCACAGTCGGGGGTAAAGCTAGTGCATCTGTCAGTCATCTCAGTCAGCCAACTCATAGCACCTGGGTGTGTCCCTTGACCTCCTGTCAGCGAGCCTTCAACGTGCACCCGGGCCTGGCACAGGCACCGTGGCGATGTCACCGCCACTTAGTGGCGAATGGTGGCTCTTGTTGTTGTTGGGATAAGTGGCATAAACGAGAGTGCGTTCATATATATAGACAGAGAGAGAGAGAGAGCTCAAGGACGGCCCTAACGTTGCTCGGTGACCCGTGCCAGCAGCAGTTGGCAGTACCAATCAGGCGTTGACAACATTCGAATGTATTCTAGATTTGAAGCTTTCGTGACTGCAAGGATTCATACTCTTAGGTTTTTTCGGTAAAGTCACGTAGGTAAAAAAATAAAATAAAAAATTACTAAAAGTAATAATAGAAATAAAATAATAAATCATGGCGAAAATAATTAATTATATGCACCCACGATTCCTAATGTTTCCTCTGAAACGTCGTGATTTATTATTTTATTTCTATTATTACTTTTAGTAAATTTTTATTTTATTTTTGTTACCTACGTGACTTTACCGAAAAAACCTAAGAGTATAAAATTTGAATGTTTGCACAACGTGCAGTCCATACACAAATAGGCCGACCAAACAGACGACAGTTTGGGTGCAACGTTTATTCAAGAGAAGACACGCGGATGGGAGCATGGGAATAACGCGAATCGATCAAGTTTACAATTAAGATTGTAAAATAATTAATTATATGCACCCACGATTCCTAATGTGAGGGACAAAGCAACCTCCCCACTCCGCCAATGCGGGCGAGGTTTAATCTCTCATATACAACAAACCTGAAATAACGTTGTACATAATCGGCTCCATGTTTAATCTGAGAGGCAGCTGGTTCAATTTACTCGAGAAACTTGGGAGGAAAGAAAACACAGTGAGGTGTTTATCCACCAACACGATTCAATAGCTGTTTGTCCTGACAGTTATCTGTGCCCCGTGCATCTCGTTTGCAGTCTCCGTTTTGTTTATCTGCAATGTCGTCTACTGTCCCGCTATAAGCCTCAACTTTTTTTGTGCTCTCATAACATTCAAGTGAAGTGAAAATGATAAGACTTTTACATGCACAATTGAACACGCGCATCATCAGCGCACGCAAAGATTTTGATAGGAGATCCGTTAAATTATCTTTGGTTTCGCAATACCGTCACCACGAGTCTGGCAAGGCTGCTGAGCTAAAACAAACTGCAGTCAACGAGATTTGATACTTGTAGAAATATCTCTTTGCATATTTTTTTTTTTACAAACGCTGCCATGACCTTCAAACGGTTTGTGAACAGGCAAATACGGCACAAATGCAGTCATCACATTTACGGAAGGCCACAGTTAAACGTGGGGACGCACATACTTGTTAGATACCAACACTTTTAAAAATTAATAAATGAATTACTTTAAACTGCTACTTTTGAACGTGCGAACTAACAACAATTTGCTATCTTATTGCATACCCACGCGTGCAGAAAATTATATACACTCACTGGGTGGTGAAGGTTTAATGAAGGTGGGAAGGATGCACGTGGGGATATGGAAACAGAGTAACGCTGTCCTGTAAAGCAGCGGTTCCCAGCCTTTCCGAGTGTGCGGACCCCTTTTCAACCTCCCAAAATTTCACGGACCACCACAGGCTCCCGGTAGTGATTTAAAATTGTACATTTCCCTGGTTATTGCTCTATGTTTTCTTTTCCGCGGACCGCCCTGTAGTAAGCCACGCGGACTACCACAGGTTTGGGAACCGCTGCTGTCAAGTACAACATAAGATTATATAGAAATGCCCTCTGCTGCCCAGCACGTCCATTGTAACAGGCTTCGTCCTGTTAGCCCTTTTAAAGATCTGATCAGATTGGGCGCATTGTACGTTATCTCATCAGTGTACGTATCAGCAATGTCTATTCTATGCATTGTTTCAAGCAGGTAGAAGTCAGTGCAAGTCCCATTGGAAATCCCACAAGTTGTAATAAATTACAAGTACCCTTTGTGATCTGTTTCGCCGAAAAAAGAAACGTGATCTCTAGATCGATTTTCTGAAAGGCTTTTTGGAACAGGGTTTATCTGCTTAAACACAGGTTCTTGGAAAGAAGTACTCCAGAATGCACTTCGGCTTATGCATCTACTTTAGTTTTATGTCACTGAACATACATTAATTTAACCACCACATGCATAGCTGGTGAATTACATTTTGAAAGGGAGTTGGTGACCTAGTGATGTGGAACCACACCAAACATTTTTTTTATGGAAAGTGGGATAAAAAAAAGTGGAATGAGCTCCAAACACATTTTTACAATGGATTATGCAGTCTTGGTGGATCTCGATGAATTTTTTAAATATTGTTTATGTGGGAAAGAATGGATAATATCATTATACTGGTAGGAACCTCCTGGTTACACCAGCCCATAGGGGATTATTGTGTCCGTCCGTCATGCAGAGAGGGGCTGGGTGGGGAGGGGCTGGGTGGGGAGGGTGGGGGGTGGGAGGGGTGGGGCTGGGTGGGGAGGGGCTGGTCACCCCGTGGTGCCCTTATAAAACTCAACGTTTAACGTACTCACGCCGGCTTGTGCCCACCCTCACAGTCGGGCATATTTGCGGAATACACCACGCCGCCGTTGACGCTGGCCATTGACCGAGCAACCCAACGTTCCTACCAGCTCCCTCCGCAGGATTGTGTTTCTGATACAGGTGCCAAACACTGGTACATATTGCCTGGGAAATGGAAGAGCGGAACAAGTAGGGTTACGACCGCAGTCGAAGACATGGAAACTTCCACACCGACACAAGAAAGAAGTAACGGAGAGGGAAATGACAGTGGGGACTGATTTTGAGAAAGACCACGATGATGATTACGGGGGCGAGGAAACAAAAAAGAGGACAATGCAAGTGGAGTGTGCACACAATTGCATGACGTTTATTGTGTTTACAAACCACAACAGTCACCCTATGTATGTTTAGCGTTCCTAAAACTTAATTGTAAATGTACTACGATCAGCTTTAAAGTAATGTGCCCGAGCCGAACTACACTGCAAGGAAATTATAATTTAACACCGATTTATGATTGTGCAATATTGAATTTCTCACGTGACCGTTGTTTTTGTACCGATTTATATTTGCTGTACTTTATTTACCGTATATCCATTGTCATTTTGCTGACCCAGATTACGGGAAAATTTCACTATTCTGACCGTTTGAATTTTCACCTCGTAAAATAAACTTTAACATTGAAATAAATGCAAAGGCCAGTTTCGTTCCACCAAAACAAATGCCACCCAGGTTTATCTCAGCCATGAGGTACGCGATCCATGAGGTTTTTTGGGGGTTTGATTGCGTAAATATAAATGTGTCGTTAAACCCGCCACAGCCAATTAGTAAGGTTTGTCACGTAAACAAAACGTGCCAATCAGTTACTAGTACAGCGCACCGCTGTGTTGGAGTAAGGGGTCGTCCATAAATGACGTAACGCGATTTTGGAGATTTTTGACCCCCCCCCCTCAAATATGACGTCACAAAGTTCTGCCCCCCCCAAAATAAAACATGCTTCAAATCGCTCTAAACTATTGTCATTGCAGTGCGTATTTAATGTGGCGCTGCACTCTGATGTTGTAGGAGAAAACATTTTAAAAAAAAGTCTATTTAATTAAGTAGAACGTTTTGATGTAAAGCTTTCGTGACTGCAGGGATTCATATTCTTGGTTCTTTCGGTAAAGTCACGTAAAAGAAAAATAATAAAATATTTTGTATTTTTTTAATTTACATTATTTCCCTTCTACGTGACTAATGAAGAACCAAGAATACGTAGAACGTGTTGTCTATATTTATTTAAAGTTGCGAATTTTGATGTGACGTTACATTTCTCACCCCCCTCCCTCGTCACACATCGTCACAAATGTCTGACAACTTTGAAATAAAACCCAACGAGACTGCTCCGGTCGCAAGTTGCTTGCCACCGCCCTCTCCGCGTTCTGGCCGCCTGTCCTTGCTGGGGGGTTTACAACGCCACTTGACGCAGCCACAAGGCGGCACTCTGCCCGCCTCTTCCTGCGTCTGTGTCGCTGTTTGCGTGTCGATACCCGCGTCTTCTTTGTGTGTCCGTGTTCTCGATCTATCGCTGCTGTCTCGACGTGGTGGTGGTGGTGGTCTCTGTTTCTTTACGTCTCAGCATCCGTGTCTCGTCATGTTCGCCAGTGTCGCTGTCTCGGCATATTTCTGTCGATGTTTGACTATTTAATCGTCTGTTTCTGCACGCATCTCGGAGTCTCTGCGATTTAATACACATCCGTCCATTTCTCTATTTGCCTCTCTGCATGTCCCTCAGTCTGTCACAATGCGTCTGTATCGCGCTATATCGCTACTGGTCTTCATTTCTACAATATCCCTGTCTGTAAGATTCCGCTCACAAGACGCACAACTAACATCGCGACCCCTCTCTCTCTCTGACATCGTTACCAACATCTCGATACAGCCGCAGACCCGAGCTGGGGCGGTTCTCTCTGCCGCCCTCTCCCCGCCCCCCTCTGCCGTGGCCCGCACGCCTCTCAGGCGACGCCGAGGCTCCATTCGCCTGGGCCGCGGGCCTAGTCTCCCCCATCCGTTTCTCTCGATCCGTGCTGCTCCTCCCGGCTCAGCGTCAACTCGCGGGCGCATTGGAAGCGAACTAAGAGCGTGGCCGCTACTCATTATCAAAGTAAAATAACGCTGAGAATCGAACCGAGTGGCGAGCAACTTCGAGGCTTCCCGCCAACAAGGGCGACCGATTCAGAGGGGCCCCGTCACCCACGCAGGAGCCAATCAGCATCATCGCTGGGTCTCTGGGGGGTGAGGGATGTGGATGACGTCATCCGCGAAGTTTAATGCTTACAACAGCGATGATGTCATCCGCGTATAAACAGTGTTATGAAAGTTGATGTGACGTCGAACAAAAAGCAGAGCTTATAGACGAACTGTGAAACAAGAAACGCGCGCTTTATTCAAACCGAAGATGATAAACACGATGTCGGGAGAAAGGGGATTTACTTCCAAATATGTCGTCACTCTTGACCCTGTGATTTATTACATTTGGGAAACAGAAGGGAAGTTCTGATTGCATTCAATAATTACAGGCAAACCTCGCCGAACGCGGGGGTTACGTTCCCAGAAAACGCCGTGTTGGGCAAAACCGCGTTCGACAAGTAGTTAGCCTTTTGGGAATAATAGGATTAAGCTTCTGGGCCCGAAATAAATCACATCACTACCTAAATGTTGACTTAAAGCTTTCGTGACTGCAGGAATTCATATCCTTTGGGTCTTTCGGTAAAGTCACGTAGATAGGTTCAAATAAAATAACAAACTACGACGTTTCGATCGCAACACAAGCGGTCGTCATCAGGCAAAGGAGTTAGCCTCTGAAGGCAAAATGTTTATCACGGTTTGGGGATGGGCGAGCCCCAAGTGTATGGGCGGCAGCCAGGGTCATGGGCAGTGCACCACTGCCAATGCAGCAGCTATGTCAATGTGAGAGATTCGCATGTGAACGTGAGAGATTAGCATGTGAATGTAAGATCGCAGAGCTGCCGCCACGTCGGCGCGCGATGTGGCTGTGTTAGTGAGAAATTAACACGAATCCGACCCGTGTCATGGCACTAAATCAGTGTTCTTCATTGCAAGGCCCGCGGGCCACTGGTGGCCTTTCGTGCGGCCCCCAGCAACACACAACGAGTAAACAACCCCCACCATCACCATCATCACCATCACCGTGCTGCTGTCAAACCCCAATGCTTTCCAATGTGTGGCGGCCCTCACACTGATGTCTTATTGGCAAAAGAGGCCTCCCTCTGAAAATGAACGAAAGGAGTCGCTCTCGACCTCGCAACACGAGCATAATTAATTTATTTCTATAACACCTTGATTGCTATGATTAATGTTGTTACATTGTTTTTATAGCGTTATTTTGGTAATTTCGAAAACATATGGGTACTCTAAATTGTATAATGGTTGTTATTGTTTGATATGCATCACAAAGGGATTTTTGCACACAGCTTTTTTTTTATTTGCTGGTTTATCCAGGATGTTTCTGTTGTGCGTCGTCGCTTTAAGATGTTCTCCGTTCATATTTTGTTTGTTGCGGTTGCACCCGACTTAAGAGCCGCATGGCTCACAGGGCTACACCTAATACATGAAACTTAAAAAACTAGAAACTAACAGCGATCCGTGATTTGTATAAATTATTTGGCGATGCTGCTGATGTGCGTTCAACTTCTTTCGCACCCTACGTAGCCCAGCCGTGCTAATCGGGCCATGGTGCACGAGCACATATTACACAACGCAACACCTTCGTCAATGGCAATGTGTTGTAGGCTTATAAGAAATAGTACAATATATAATATTCGACGTTTCGGGCAAGGGGTCTTCTTCACAGCAGCCGAGCGAAGGGCCGTCCATTGGTGGGGTGCGGAGCCCGCTGGTCAAATCTCACCGTGTGTGGTATTCCCCTGACGCCTTCAATCTCAACCGAAAGCATTACATCTGACACCGTGAAGTCGAAGCACGCCCCCACCCCCCCCCCCCCCCAAAGCGCCGGGGCCCGGGGCGGTCACCCCGACTTGCGGTTCCCTCGTGAGGGGCGGCTTCTCACCCAGCCACATTTTGATAAACAATGCAATCTGGACTTCGTCGTGGGTTCAATCCCGACCCTGACGATGCCTGCTGCTGTATATTTGGAGTTTGCGTCTCTCTCTCATCATCGCGGTGGCTAGGAGATGTTGATTACCTCGCCTGGTGTGCAGGAGGTCGTGGGTTCGATCCCGACCCTGACGATGCCTGCTGCTGCTGCTGTATATTTGGAGTTTGCGGTATCTTTATACTCGTGGTCACGTGGATTTTCTCCAAGTCCTCCGGTTTCCCCTCCACATTTATAATGAACAACACGCATTTAGGGTACTTTGGCTGCTATTAATTTCCACACGACGATGAGCTACTTCGCTGAGCTGTCATTTGTGATAATCAGGTCGCTTCTGAAAAAGAGCTGTGTAGCTCAGTGGGGCCTTACCTGGTAAAATAAAAATTATTTATAAAATAAACACGTGTTTAGTCAGAGAGTTTGGCTGCTATACCTGTCCAAACGATAAGCCACTTCATCGAGATACGGTTTGCGATAGTCAGGTCGCTTCTGAAAAAGAGCTAAAAAAAAGATAATAATAATAATAATAATAGATCACGACGTATCGATAGCAACACAAGCCATCGTCCTCAGGTGCAACAATATTCCATTCACAGGCAAGACCACCTCAGCTGTACTTAACTCAGCTCACTTGGTTTCTTTAATCAAGGACATCTCACTATCTCCAGATGATTTGCTTGTCAGTTTCGATGCAGTCTCTCTGTTCACCAAGGTACCTGTGCCTGACACCATTGCAATCATTAAAGACTTGGTCCAACAGGGACTGAATCCTGATGTACCAACACTTACTTCACCTGGAATGGAACATTCTACAGACAAGTTGAAGGTACCCCAATGGGTTCTCCCTTATTTCCAGTTGTAGCCAATGTTGTCATGAAAACATTTGAGACAGATGCCATCCAGTCATTCACACTACGTCCGGCCTTGTGGAAGAGATACGTAGATGACACGTTCGTCATCTGGCCACATGGCCGACCAGCTCTGAACCAATTCCTCACCCACATCAATTCCATGCTCCAAGCCATCAAATTCACCATGGAGGTGGAAAAGAATGGCAAGTTACCATTCTTGGATGTTTTAATCGAAAAGAGACCAGTTGGCTCAACGGGGCACTCTGTCTACAGTAAAGCCATCCATACGGTTGCCTACCTAATCCTGACTTCCACCACCATCCATCCCAGGAAAATTCCCTCATCAAAACTCTACATCATAGAGCTCGATGTATTTCCCACCATCACCACCTAGCCAGTGAACTGGAGCACGTACACCAAGCTCTCAAGATGAATGGATATTCAGACTACACAATCCATAAAGCTATCACCCCAACCGTTGTGAAAGAACCATCTGAGGACCCAATCAAAATCATCACCTTGCCATACATAGCAGGAGTCTCCAAAAAGATCTACAAAATTATAAGCAAACACAAGATCCAGGTTCGATTTAACACAGTACATAAAATTCGTGATCTGATCCCATCTGTGAAGGATGTGATCCCTGACCTGCAATACCCCAGCGTCTACAAACTAAGCTGTGTCTGCGGCAGTAGTTACATTGGGGAAACCAAGCGGCATGTCTCGGACCGTGTTCGTGAACATCAGGCAGATCTGAAACACCATAGGACCAATACTTCGGCTGTGGCTGATCATTGTTTTAATGCGGTGGGCTCACACGAAATTGATTTCTCCTCAGGTACTTTGCAAACCCACTGGCTATCAACAAAGATTCGTTCATGAAGCCATCCATATTAATAGGCACAGAGAAAATTTCAACCGAGAAGATGGGTACAAACTGAGCAATCATTGGAAGGACGTTATTAACCAGTTTCAATCTCAACTGGCTGTGATGTTTCCACGCCGTCGTCTTGGACACCGTTCTCCGACCTTAGATTCACTTGCTAATCTCTCACATTCACATAGCCACTTCCTCGCCCTCTCCCACCTTAGATTCACTTGCTAATCTCTCACATTCACATAGCCACTTCCTCGCCCTCTCCCACCTTAGAGTCACTTGCTAATCTCTCACATTCACATAGCAACTTCCTCGCCCTCTCCTACCGTAGATTCACTTGCTAATCTCTCACATTCACATAGCCACTTCCTCGCCCTCTCCCACCTTAGATTCACTTGCTAATCTCTCACATTCACATAGCCACTTCCTCGCCCTCTCCCACCTTAGAGTCACTTGCTAATCTCTCACATTCACATAGCAACTTCCTCGCCCTCTCCTACCGTAGATTCACTTGCTAATCTCTCACATTCACATAGCCACTTCCTCGCCCTCTCCCACCTTAGATTCACTTGCTAATCTCTCACATTCACATAGCCACTTCCTCGCCCTCTCCCACCTTAGAGTCACTTGCTAATCTCTCACATTCACATAGCCACTTCCTCGCCCTCTCCCACCTTAGAGTCACTTGCTAATCTCTCACATTCACATAGCCACTTCCTCGCCCTCTCCCACCTTAGATTCACTTGCTAATCTCTCACATTCACATAGCCACTTCCTCGCCCTCTCCCACCTTAGATTCACTTGCTAATCTCTCACATTCACATAGCCACTTCCTCGCCCTCTCCCACCTTAGATTCACTTGCTAATCTCTCACATTCACATAGCCATTTCCTCGCCCTCTCCCACCTTAGATTCACTTGCTAATCTCTCACATTCACATAGCCACTTCCTCGCCCTCTCCCACCTTAGAGTCACTTGCTAATCTCTCACATTCACATAGCCACTTCCTCGCCCTCTCCCACCTTAGATTCACTTGCTAATCTCTCACATTCACATAGCCACTTCCTCGCCCTCTTCCACCTTAGATTCACTTGCTAATCTCTCACATTCACATAGCCACTTCCTCGCCCTCTCCCACCTTAGATTCACTTGCTAATCTCTCACATTCACATAGCCACTTCCTCGCCCTCTCCCACCTTAGATTCACTTGCTAATCTCTCACATTCACATAGCCACTTCCTCGCCCTCTCCCACCTTAGATTCACTTGCTAATCTCTCACATTCACATAGCCACTTCCTCGCCCTCTCCCACCTTAGATTCACTTGCTAATCTCTCACATTCACATAGCCACTTCCTCGCCCTCTCCCACCTTAGAGTCACTTGCTAATCTCTCACATTCACATAGCCACTTCCTCGCCCTCTCCTACCGTAGATTCACTTTCTAATCTCTCACATTCACATAGCCACTTCCTCGCCCTCTCCCACCTTAGATTCACTTGCTAATCTCTCACATTCACATAGCCACTTCCTCGCCCTCTCCCACCTTAGATTCACTTGCTAATCTCTCACATTCACATAGCCACTTCCTCGCCCTCTCCCACCTTAGAGTCACTTGCTAATCTCTCACATTCACATAGCCACTTCCTCGCCCTCTCCTACCGTAGATTCACTTTCTAATCTCTCACATTCACATAGCCACTTCCTCGCCCTCTCCTACCGTAGATTCACTTGCTAATCTCTCACATTCACATAGCCACTTCCTCGCCCTCTCCCACCTTAGATTCACTTGCTAATCTCTCACATTCACATAGCCACTTCCTCGTCCTCTCCTACCGTAGATTCACTTGCTAATCTCTCACATTCACATAGCACTTCCGCGCCCTCATCGTGGAGGTCGCCCTCCGATCTTACATTAACATGCTAATCTCTCACATTCACATCTATAGCCCTGCCCACTTCGTTTAAACCTTTAAAGCAGTCTGCATCAGCAGCTTTTCTCTCTTTTTTTACCTGAGTGACTTTACCGAAAAAACCAAAGAGTAAGAGCTATATAGTAGCTCAGTGAGGCCTTAACCAAGTAAAATAAAATAAAAAATTGTTTCGTTTAGTTTATTGGCAGGAGCACTGCAAAACAAATAAATGATGGTAAACTCGGCGGACATGACGTCATCCCCAAACGAGTTGGCGGCGAGTGACGTCACACGGGCGGGCGTTGTCGTGGCAACCGACGGGCGCCATGGCGGAGATGCCGCCACCGCCACTGCCGCCCGTGCGCGGCATGGAGGCGAGAGACGGCGGCGCTCTGAGCGAGCGGCAGCAGCGGCAGCTCGAGACCCTCAAGGTGGCGGAGGGGGGCGCCGCGCACGGGGCGGATCGTGTCGAGCTGGGGGGGGGGAACCCCTGGGGGTAACGTGGCAATGTCCCAAGGAGGAGTTGGGGGGGGGTTACGTGAGGTGATTTATAAACAAACGCGTGATATTATATCATACACGAGAGGCATTGGTGAGTAATCACGTGTGACTATGCCAATATAAATCATTACGATAATTTAATAAATCCATATGGTAATCTAGAAAGATTTAAAATACCTTTCTCAACTCTTTGGATCCAGCGAACAAATGACGTCACGCGTGCAAAGCGTCCGTTGACATTTTTTGTTATTCGCTTGCAGCTCCTATGTGGTTGGTTAAAGTCTTCTTGATTGTTACACGCATTTCTCAGAGCCATGTCGGGTCAGGCAGGGGGCTTCTCGGTTGAGACAAAAGTCAACAAGGGGTAGTAGAGCAGTGGCCAGACAAGGTTGAGAACCACTGCTGGAGCGCAGCGTTCTAAGCTCACTTCCAGAGGGCGCCACCGACACGACACGACCAGGGTGCGGGCCGCCACATTTGAAAGCATTGCTGGGTTTGACAGCAGCACGATGATGATGATGGGAAGTGTTTTCACGTTTGTGCATTGTCAGGGGGCCTCACAATGAATGATCCTGTTCGTGACGTCCCTCTGCCTTGAACTCCTAATTCATGTGCACTTAAAATATATAATACGTGAAAGGCGACGTTTCGCGCAGTGGCCCTTAATAGCACATTGTGCGTGTGCACCGCTGCCAACGAGAATGTTGTCACCGGAGCGTCGCAATGTCGAGAGTAACCGTGGTCAGAGGCGGCCGTTCCGCAGCGAACTCGACACGTGCGTCAATGGCGCTGTGGCCTTAGAAGGAAACTAAATATATGACGAGAGGCGACGTTTCGGCCCTGCCTCATATCGCACGCACACACTTCGAGAAAGGGGTCTGCGTTGGCTGACCCAGCCAGGCAACCCTCCTCTCAGGGGAATAAAATGAGTAACAATTTGTGGGAATGTCGACAGTGGTGCTACCTGACACTGGACACCCTAGCCACGGAGAGGTTTCGTCTCGATGGATCCTTCAGGTAAAAAATGTTGAAATATAAAAACAAGATGTAAAAATGGGTAACCTGACCCCTGTCGTGGAAATGTGAAATTTTCACCAATAGCGATCGTTTTTCCTCATGAGAGGAATGTTTCTATTAGCACTCACGTAGAGTTTATGTTAATGTTTTGATTTTAAATACTTATTTGAAACTGCTAGTCACTTATCCACTTTCCCGCTCATGAATCCACTCACCACCTCACCCACCCAATTACAACTTTGCCATTTTCCCACACACTTATCTCCTGCTCCATCCAATTGCAACTTTGCTCACCTGCTCGCAGTCCCACCAATCCAAGAGCTCATTCACTGACCCACCTACCCATCCATTCACAAACCCCCCTACTCATTCACAACCCACCTATTCCTTAACTCGCCCATCGACCCGTGCAATTATTGACCCACCTACCACTCACCCATCCACACCTAGTAACTCATCCTGTCACAGCCCTCTCACTAACCCACCCACCCACCCACTTGAGAGTCACTCGTGCTGCACTTGAGTCATGTGGGTTTGTGAGGGTTTAAGGACCACCAGTGCATGCGTGTTTCCCATCTCTATCCACATGTCTGCTGCCCACAGGTCCGAACCCGCATTGAGGATGAGCGCTACCTGCGTTCGCACTCCGAGATACGGATCCTGCTCATGGCCTTCCTGAAGTACGGCTGTGAATACCTGAAGTTAAAATGAGAACAGGAGTGAAAATTAGACCAAAAGTGAAAAAGACACATTTCCCCTGCTTACGATGAGCCATTACTGCAAGATCTGACCATGTGTGTCCAGTGCTCGCTGAGCTGCGTTGGCTTCCGGTTGCCGAATGAATACCTTATAAGATCGCACTCATTACACACAAAGTGCTTGCCACAAATGAACCACAATACCCTGCTGATTTTATCAAGGAGCATAACGATCATGCAAACTCCGTTCATCCTCGCAGCAGCTTTTGGCCAACCATCAGACAAAGATGGTCACTGCATCGTGCGTTTTCAGATGTGCTTCTGTGGCCGCCTGAAACGATCTTCATTCCGATATTAGGAAGCCACTGGAGCTAGGCACTATTACATTTTGATTCTTTAGAACTACTTTTTGTATTTCGTTTGTTTACCTTTCACACGCCTCCGATTAGCACGGTTGGCTACATACGGTGGAAAATAAGTCCAACATACAATGCCTAACAATAGAAAAGGACAACCATAACATCAGTGGCACCCCTACAACCATTGTGACTCTGGGATAGATGGTTATGATGAAATGCAACTGAATTTCACGAGGCTGTACATAAAGCAGGACATTTGCAATCAGCTAATTTGAAGAAGTGGGCCTTTTATTCGGGCTGGGAGCGAAGAGTAGGCGTGGACATGGAGGGAATGAGATGAAAATATTGGTAAGGCGGAAGTGAAGACACTTCACAGAGAGTCATTCACAAGCAAGGGACACTAGGGGAGGGGACCCACATGTTAGGGAGCATAGATCACCATCTGACCAAACTAGCGATACAACTGAATAACCAGCTCACAGTTATGTCATAATCAGAATCTTTATCCTGCAGGATAATCCATTGAGCTATGAAGCTCTTTTTCGCAGATGTCCTATCGGGGTGGGTGAGAAAGTTACTAGCCCTAACCTTGCCTCGAACCATCGCTTTTTGTTTTGCTTTTCAATTCCAATATTTACGGTACTGCACTGACACCTCATGGAATCCCACTGCATATTTGCAAGACTAACCCAATAGAAACCAATTCTATATTAACCCTAGACATAAAGTGAATAATCTTAGTCCCTTGGAATCTAATTACATCTTAAAGATTTTACATAAATTACCACATTATTTCCCAGCGAGACAAGTCTTGCAAAGAAACGTAACGCATTCGTCAATGACACTGCCTTAAAAGAAAAAATATATTAATATTAAAATATATATTATAAGGACCTGAAGCCACTTCCATGTTATTAAAATATATATTATAAGGACCTGAAGCCACTTCCATGTTGTGCTGTATATATAGATTCCACTCTTAAGCAAGTGGTCCCAAAGTGCGCGGTAACGGATCTTGCCCAGTGGAATGTCACCGTAGCATAATCTACAGTGCCGTGGAATAAAATTGCAAAATAACTCTCCGTTTACGACGGGCGAGTGCTGATCCAACCTCGAAGATGCCATACGACCTTCCTATTTGGCTCTGTGTGTATGCCTCGCGCTATTACTGCCGCCTGCTGACAATGTTTGTGTGGTGCAGCACACCGATGTGACATTTCTCAAACGAGAAGACGACCGCGTGTTGGCGGTCGTCTTTTCTTTCCAGTTCGTATCAAATTCCACTCGTTCATTCCTCATGCACCGAGAACATATTGTGATGTGGAATGGCCGAATTGTAAAAAAATTAAACGTTGTGTTTTTTACAGAGAGGTATTCCTGAAAAAGCCCGAGGACGTTCGAGAGTTTGCTGCAGGTAAGACCACAACCATTAACATCGTGGATGAGCAAAACCATTAGATACACATTAGTTGTCTTTCTTTTTAACTTATTAGCGTCATCAACACTCGGCATACATATCTCTCTCTACCCGTCTCTCTCTGCCTGTGTTGTGTTGGTCACTCCTGCCGTCAACACATAATTATCGTTGGCTCCCGCTACTACTTCTGGCAGAATTCTTCAACGACCCTTCACTACCCGCCCACATCCGAGACGTCGGAGAGAAGAAGGAACGTTTATAATATCGTCGCTTGCGTCACAAGCACGGAGCTCCATCTCCACACAATCTCGGACGTGGACGGTGCCAGCGCAGGGGGTGCTGGGCAGTCTGGTCTGGCCAGCCGGTGTGCTGCAGTCAGCACCTGTAAAAACTAAAACTATTCTTTATTTGCCAGGTAAGGCCCACTGAGCTATGTAGCTCCTTTTCAGATGCAACCTGGTCACATTATAGTTCAACTAAGTGGCTTATCGCAGCCAAATACTCTCAACGTGTATTTCTAAATGTGGAGGGAAAAACTGGAAGACCCGGGGAAAAATCAATGCGACCACGCAAATTAAATATACAACAGGCGTCAGGGATGGGGATCGAGCTCACAACCTCCTGTATACCAGGCGAGGTAGTTAACATCTCGTCACCACGGCACACCTGTGTGTAACACCTCTGGTGTGCAGTGTGATCCTTGAGCAGGGCCTTTAGTCTAATTCCAGAGACATAACAAAAATACATTTTCAACACTATCCGTCCGCAAGAGCCAATCTGAAGGTTCAATGTCTCCAAGATATATTGTGCAAACAATACAGCTGTTCTGAAGTTTGACGTTTGTCACCCATAGTGTCCATTTTAAAAGTAGTAGTAGCCATTGGCTCAGCGAGTCTGCTTGAACCTGACACACAACTGAATGGGCGAACACCTGCACAGACATCAACAGGTCGGCTGTTTGGTGTGAAATTCCACGGTGTGGCTTTCAGCGTGAAATGAAAATAAACAATAACTTAGAAGTTGCATTTTGTGTCAGTGACCTGTGGGTTGTGTGGGGCAGGAGGGCATTGCTCAAGTAACAAACGAATGCAGTGTGTTGGTTTAAGGATAAACAGTGGTTTGCTAAAACTTTGTGAAATGGATAAATCTACACAACCATAACTTCGCCATGTCTTGATAAGCAATATAAACGATTTGTATCATAAGCCATGATTATCCACTGCTGCATGATGCGGCCGTTTGTATAAGCCTTCATCGAGCAGTGGAGCGTTCCAGATATTAGGAAACAAATGGAGCAATGCCTTTGAAATCTAAATTGAAAACTAATTTCTTTAGAACTGCTTTTTGTGTTTAGCTTGTTGTCCTTCCCCCACACCTCCGCTTAGCATGGTTGGCTACGTACAGTGCGTAAGAAGTTCAACATACATATGGTAGTCATCTCTCACGCATAGCCTTGCAATGCCATCATCCGTCTAGCTCCTGCACGTGAGCTGATTTAACTCTCTTACATCTCCACTGCATGTCCTCTCGGGCGTGCTTCCTCCTTTGGCTGCGTTTCCATTGTTAGTCTGGACCGGGGGCCACACGGGGCTTTTTAAGGCTCTTGAAATATTGAGTGGCTTTACCAAATTTGTAAAAAGATGGCTCTTGTTTTTGTGGCCGACCCCTAGTCTGGACCAACTGCCGTCGATTGTTTTTTTTACAGTCTATATGACGTCTCTACTTTGCGTTTCTTCTTAAATCCATGTCTTCCTTTTCTTGTCCTTCAGAGTAATTCCACACGCATGCCCCACTTTTCCTTACGCCCTATCATGTGTTATTGTTCAATATAGCTCCCTAAGGGCTACCGTTTGCGATTCATCAACTGTCAGCCTCCTGTGCTGTTCTCATTCTTTCATTGCTTGCTTTGACATTTTCAATAATTGATACGTTCTCTGATTCCCCTTCTAATTCTCTTCATAATCGTTCTGTGCATTCTAAGTAAACATAATTATATTATTATATGCAGTATAATATTTGTTTTGGCAAAAGGCCCCACGTTACGCAAATTCTTTCGTAGTTACTAGCACGCCATCAACCAAAAATGCAGTGACGCGTGCATTTTTTTTTTCAAACAAGTGCAAAATTCATAATGTAGCGAGTCTGAGCACAAACGGCCACTGCCTTCCCATGCCACTCACAAAAACACCTTCCCACAGTTACAAATTCAACAATTGCTGAAATCACCGAGGCCAATTGAATACATTGTAAAAAAAACCTGCCTTGCCTGTTTGGCAATGGCGATTTCCCCCAAGTACGTTGTGAAAGAATGAAACAAAGAAAAAGCACACACCCTTTAGAAAACAGACGACAATACATATTTGTTAACAGAATAGGTCGCATTACCCAGGGCAGGCACACCGAGGCACGCGGGCATTCCAAGGCAGTGAGAGCTGAGGCTTAAGCCGTAACCAGATCGCCCTCCGTACGCAGGGCAGAACACGCGGAATTCTAAACAACGCGATCGCCGGGTGCTCTGTGGCTGTGTGCGAAGCGGCGGTCTAGTTTTCGATGGCGCTCGGTCCCAGGGTTTTTCGCAGCTGGTGTAACACCGCGAGTGTGCGATGCCAGCTGGTTGGAAGCCACCAGCTGCTGGCTGCGACGGTGGCAGAAGCTTCCCACGATCCATTGGAGTCAAACAGTCTTATTTGAGAGACACGAGCACTAGCTAAAGATACAGAGTCGATAAACCGTGAAGCGCAAACTGTGAGGCTATGATGCCATCTCCAGCCAGCTGTATTATAACCTGTCACCAAACCTGTCAGCCATCTCAGCTACAGTGGCGTAGCGCGGTTGGCATGGGCCCTGGTGCGAGGCATTCAGAATCAGAATACTTATAATGGAGGAATTCGATGAGCTGTACAGCTCTTTTTCAGCCTGTCTCCCAGTAGAGGTGGGTAATAACATTACAACAATTGGATGGGGTTCCCTGACACATGTCCCTGCCTCTACGTCGTGGGGCGCCTGGGTCGCCCTGTAACCCGCGGGCCCTGGTGCAGTTGCACCGCCTGCACACTCGGTCAGCTACACCACTGCCCAGCGATGACACCACCCTCTCATTCAACCAGTCGCACGCAGGCAGCGAGCGAGCGAGCCAGCCAGCTGCTTACCCAATCAATTTTACGCCCAACCAGCCATCCACTCAGCCAACCAGCCACCGACCTAGCCACCCATGAAACCAGCCAGCCAGGCCAGCCACCCACTCGCACATGCGTCTGCCCACCCAGCCGTGCAGCCACCCAGCCGTGCAGCCACAGTGCCGTGGTATTTGTCCAAGTGATGGTGCCTCCCAAGACACCCTCATCACCGGCCGCCATCAACACAAATACGAAGGAGGCCGTTTCAAGTCATCAGCACGAAATAACTTGAGAAAACATTCCCATGTCTACGCATGACGCTGACGATGCTATCGTAGCGCTTCCTGATGTTCCGAGCCTGTTATGCCAATTGATTTGTCTCGTTTGTTCGTCTCGGGTGTGAGCAGCCCAAATAGCATTGGGCCACAACGTCCTGTCCGCTTCACAATTACCATCCTCATCCTCGTGGTCGCGAAGTAATATTTTCCTTAGAAGCGAAAAAGTTAAATCAAATAAATAAGGCGTGCGTAGGCAGGCTGGATGTAGCGAGTGAGTGAGTGCGAGGGTTTGGAGTCTGAGGAAAGGGGCATTTATGGCTCCCAGCTGTACAAACAGCGTGGAAACCGAGCCACCCGGCCAAGCGTGAAGACAGACGGGAAGGTCCTGGTGGTTGCCGCGGCACAAACACAAATAACCTCGCACCGACTGGCGGCGGGCCGAGCTCCCAATCCAAAATCACGGCCCGTTTGGGAGCAGGGGGGGGGGGGGGGCTTGTACGCATTTCTGCCCATCCGGTGCTCTCTCCGTTCTCCTTCTCACACAAAGGATACGTGTGTTGCTGTGGGGGCTCAGTACGCTCGGCGGCTTGTTTCAGAAATGAGAACAACGAGATGAGTAAAAGTCACTGGGATTTGCAACAAATTCCCTGGTCTGTGAGCACCTTCCCCCTGAAAGCGTGCGTGTTCCTCCACGCAAGCTGTGGACACCGCGTGCTTGTGCGTGTGACTTTAACGCATATATTTGCGTTCACCGGGTTCCCAGTTGTAACCCGGTGGATTACGAACCCGGCGACCCGAGTTCGATTCCTGCTCACCAGTGACGATTATCTGAACCGGGCATGGGCCTCCCTAGGTCGACTCAGCCTCAAAGGAGTTCCTGGTGCCATATGTAAACTTCGCTACGAGGGGACATGCGGCCTTGCGTGGTGCTGGACACCCACCCCCTCGTGTGCCGTGCCGGCCTTCATCGGTGCTCGCTAACAGCACTTGCCCCAACAGTCTGCTCAGGCTACACGGGGGACCTTTGTTGTAGGGTGTATATATGAGCAAGTACAGCACGCGCGTGTATATGTCGGCGAGTGCTGGAGTTGTTGATCCACGAACCCAGCCACATGAGTTTAATTCCCAGCCACGGCTAACAATCTGTGGCCGAGTATATTTAAACCGGTCCCCAAATCTTCCCTAGATGGACTCATCCTCAACAACGAGGACCTGGTGCACTGTGTAAGCATCAGCACTGGGGGAGACAAAGACGGCCCGGGCACAGTGCTGGCCACAACGCCTCGTGTGCCACGCGAGCCTGCCAAGAGGCACTGCACTCGCTGACAGCACTTGGCCCAACAGTCAAGACTACACGGGGGACCTTTGTCTTTTTGTGTATGGCTACGTGAGTGTGTGAGGGGGGTGAGATGACTTAACCGACCACATTTAACAACATTTCCCTGTACGTTAAAAATAAAACTTCGCCACTCTTTTGGCGAGCGAACAGCAAAATTCCCAGGGCTAACGCGACTTCCCTGTGCGACGGGAGACGGCACCTGAAATAAGGGCTGTCAGGAGCCACTTTTAGCAACTCCACCACAGCCTCGTCGCCTTTCATGTGAAGCACACAGCTGCCTTAGATCCCGCAGTGGTCTCAGCAAAACGTCGCCTTTTACTCGCGACAAAACCAAAACAAGCAAAACTGTTTTTCCCGTGGCACAGTTTCTGTGCGTTGCCTTTTTCTCTCCCCCCCACCCCCACCCTGAATGGGGGTCATAGGGCGTTGCAGGCAGGCAGAGAAAGCATTCCATGCGGCAGAGATCCCCTTTCTCCGGCCCGGCAGCCCCCATGCCTGCACCTCTCCTTGCCAGGGATTTGTTATGCATACCTCAGAGTTCATCAGTCACAGGGCAGCACTCCTTCTCCTCCCTCTCCTAACTCCAGTTATTCCCTCTGTGTCCCTCCCGCACCTCCTCCACTCGTAACGATGTCAGTGTCCTCCACGCACCACCCCCCAACTCAACCACCCCTGCCTTGCCCTCTTCCCCTCTCCAGCGGTTAATTTCTTTGGCGTTTTCCGCCTGTCCGACGCTTGCGGTGGAGTGTGTCCGTCTGCCAACTGGGACCATGTCTGCTGCGTTCGCCCGCGTGACTGTGCGCGTGCTGGGGGACGTCTGTGCAGATGCCGCGTGCGTGGTTCTTGCGTGTCGATGTTAGTTCGCCTGCTTGGTGCGCTCCCGGTGTGCACTCAATCTGCCTTTCTGTGTGGAGTTGTCCGTGCAGTCAACGCGTGCATTCAGCCTGTGTCTCACCACTCAGTCTGTGTCCCACCACTCAGTCTGTGTCTCACCACTCAGTCTGTGTCTCACCACTCAGTCTGTGTCCCACCACTCAGTCTGTGTCCCACCACTCAGCCTGTGTCTCACCACTCAACCTGTGTCCCACCACTCAGTCTGTGTCCCACCACTCAGTCTGTGTCACACCACTCAGTCTGTGTCCCACCACTCAGCCTGTGTCTCAGCTTTCAATCTGTGTCCCACCACTCAGCCTGTGTCTCACCACTCAGTCTGTGTCCCACCACTCAGCCTGTGTCTCACCACTCAGTCTGTGTCCCACCACTCAGTCTGTGTCCCACCACTCAGTCTGTGTCTCAGCTCTCAGTCTGTGTCCCACCACTCAGTCTGTGTCCCACCACTCAGTCTGTATCTCACCACTCAGTCTGTGTCTCACCACTCAGCCTGTGTCTCACCACTCAGCCTGTGTCTCACCACTCAGCCTGTGTCCCACCACTCAGTCTGTGTCTCACCACTCAGTCTGTGTCTCACCACTCAGTCTGTGTCTCACCACTCAGCCTGTGTGTCACCACTCAGCCTGTGTCTCACCACTCAGCCTGTGTCTCACCACTCAGTCTGTGTCTCACCACTCAGTCTGTGTCTCACCACTCAGCCTGTGTCTCACCACTCAGCCTGTGTCTCACCACTCAGCCTGTGTCTCACCACTCAGCCTGTGTCTCACCACTCAGTCTGTCTCACCACTCAGTCTGTGTCCCACCACTCAGTCTGTGTCCCACCACTCAGTCTGTATCTCACCACTCAGTCTGTGTCTCACCACTCAGCCTGTGTCTCACCACTCAGCCTGTGTCTCACCACTCAGCCTGTGTCCCACCACTCAGCCTGTGTCTCACCACTCAGCCTGTGTCTCACCACTCAGCCTGTGTCCCACCACTCAGTCTGTGTCTCACCACTCAGTCTGTGTCTCACCACTCAGTCTGTGTCTCACCACTCAGTCTGTGTCCCACCACTCAGCCTGTGTCTCACCACTCAGCCTGTGTCTCACCACTCAGTCTGTGTCTCACCACTCAGTCTGTGTCTCACCACTCAGCCTGTGTCTCACCACTCAGCCTGTGTCTCACCACTCAGCCTGTGTCTCACCACTCAGCCTGTGTCTCACCACTCAGTCTGTCTCACCACTCAGTCTGTGTCCCACCACTCAGTCTGTGTCCCACCATTCAGTCTGTGTCCCACCACTCAGTTTGTGTCTCACCACTCAGTCTGTGTCCCACCATTCAGTCTGTGTCTCACCACTCAGTCTGTGTCCCACCACTCAGTCTGTGTCCCACCACTCAGACTGTGTCCCACCACTCAGTCTGTGTCCCACCACTCAGTCTGTGTCTCACCACTCAGTCTGTGTCCCACCATTCAGTCTGTGTCTCACCACTCAGTCTGTGTCCCACCACTCAGTCTGTGTCTCACCACTCAGTCTGTGTCCCACCACTCAGTCTGTGTCTCAGCACTCAGTCTGTCTCACCACTCAGTCTGTGTCCCACCACTTAGTCTGTGTCTCAGCACTCAGTCTGTGTCCCACCACTCAGCCTGTGTCTCACCACTCAGCCTGTGTCTCACCACTCAGCCTGTGTCTCACCACTCAGTCTGTGTCCCACCACTCAGCCTGTGTCTCAGCTCTCAGTCTGTCCCACCACTCAGTCTGTGTCTCACCACTCAGCCTGTGTCTCACCACTCAGTCTGTGTCCCACCACTCAGTCTGTGTCTCACCACTCAGACTGTGTCTCAGCTCTCAGTCTGTCCCACCACTCAGTCTGTGTCCCACCACTCAGCCTGTGTCTCACCACTCAGTCTGTGTCCCACCACTCAGTCTGTGTCTCACCACTCAGACTGTGTCCCACCACTCAGCCTGTGTCCCATCACTCAGTCTGTGTCCCACCACTCAGTCTGTGTCTCACCACTCAGTCTGTGTCTCACCACTTAGTCTCTGTCTCACCACTCAGCCTGTGTCCCACCACTCAGTCTGTGTCTCACCACTCAGTCTGTGTCTCACCACTCAGTCTGTGTCTCACCACTCAGTCTGTGTCTCACCACACAGTCTGTGTCCCACCACTCAGTCTGTGTCTGAGCCATACTTCTCTATATCCATCTTTAAAGTCATTTGTCCGAGAAAACTTTCATGACTGGAATATCATTTAATTGAATATTGATTGACTTCGTACACCGTTTTCGATTTAAGAGCTATATAGCTCAGTAGATCTTACCTGGTTAAATAAAAACATAGCTTTTATTAGTTTAGACTCAGCCTCAACGTCTCCCGGTGCCCTCCACCTCAACCACACTCACTCACAGTCCACGTCTCCCACTCCCCTCCACCACAACCACACTCACTCACAGTCCCGTCTCCCACTCCCCTCCACCACAACCACACTCACTCACAGTCCACGTCTCCCACTCCCCTCCACCACAAGCACACTCACTCACAGTCCACGTCTCCCACTCCCCTCCACCACAACCACACTCACTCACTCACAGTCAACGTCTCCCAGTCCCCTCCACCACAACCACACTCACTCACAGTCCACGTCTCCCACTCCCCTCCACCACAACCACACTCACTCACAGTCCACGTCTCCCAGTCCCCTCCACCACAACCAAACTCACTCACAGTCCACGTCTCCCGCTACCCTCCACCACAACCACACTCACTCACAGTCCACGTCTCCCACTACCCTCCACCACAACCACACTCACTCACAGTCAACGTCTCCCAGTCCCCTCGACCACAACCACACTCACTCACAGTCCACGTCTCCCACTCCCCTCCACCACAACCACACTCACTCACAGTCCACGTCTCCCACTCCCCTCCACCACAACCACACTCACTCACAGTCCACGTCTCCCAGTCCCCTCCACCACAAACACACTCACTCACAGTCCACGTCTCCCACTACCCTCCACCACAACCACACTCACTCACAGTCCACGTCTCCCACTCCCCTCCACCACAACCACACTCACTCACAGTCCACGTCTCCCACTCCCCTCTACCACAACCACACTCACTCACAGTCAACGTCTCCCACTACCCTCCACCACAACCACACTCACTCACAGTCAACGTCTCCCACTACCCTCCACCACAACCACACTCACTCACAGTCCACGTCTCCCGCTACCCTCCACCACAACCACACTCACTCACAGTCCACGTCTCCCACTACTCTCCACCACAACCACACTCACTCACAGTCAACGTCTCCCACTACCCTCCACCACAACCACACTCACTCACAGTCCACGTCTCCCACTACCCTCCACCACAACCACACTCACTCACAGTCCCATCTCCCACTCCCCTCTACCACAACCACACTCACTCACAGTCCCATCTCCCACTACCCTCCACCACAACCACACTCACTCACAGTCCCATCTCCCACTACCCTCACCACAACCACACTCACTCACAGTCCCATCTCCCACTCCCCTCTACCACAACCACACTCACTCTGTCCACGTCTCCCAGTCCCCTCCACCACAACCACACTCACTCACAGTCCCATCTCCCACTCCCCTCTACCACAACCACACTCACTCAGTCCACGTCTCCCAGTCCCCTCCACCACAACCACACTCACTCACAGTCCACGTCTCCCGCTACCCTCCACCACAACCACACTCACTCACAGTCCATGTCTCCCACTCCCCTCCACCACAACCACACTCACTCAGTCCACGTCTCCCGCTACCCTCCACCACAACCACACTCACTCACAGTCCACGTCTCCCACTCCCCTCTACCACAACCACACTCACTCACAGTCCCGTCTCCCACTCTCCTCTACCACAACCACACTCACTCACAGTCCACGTCTCCCAGTACCCTCCACCACAACCACACTCACTCACAGTCCACGTCTCCCGCTACCCTCCACCACAACCACACTCACTCACAGTCAACGTCTCCCAGGCCCCTCCACCACAACCACACTCACTCACAGTCCACGTCTCCCAGTCCCCTCCACCACAACCACACTCACTCACAGTCCACGTCTCCCGCTACCCTCCACCATAACCACACTCACTCACAGTCCACGTCTCCCGCTACCCTCCACCACAACCACACTCACTCACAGTCAACGTCTCCCAGGCCCCTCCACCACAACCACACTCACTCACAGTCCATGTCTCTCAGTCCCCTCCACCACAACCACACTCACTCACAGTCCCGTCTCCCACTCCCCTCTACCACAACCACACTCACTCACAGTCCACGTCTCCCAGTCCCCTCCACCACAACCACATTCACTCACAGTCCACGTCTCCCACTACCCTCCACCACAACCACACTCACTCACAGTCCACGTCTCCCAGGCCCCTCCACCACAACCACACTCACTCACAGTCCCGTCTCCCACTACCCTCCACCACAACCACACTCACTCACAGTCCACGTCTCCCAGTCCCCTCCACCACAACCACACTCACTCACAGTCCACGTCTCCCAGTCCCCTCCACCACAACCACACTCACTCACAGTCCACGTCTCCCACTCCCCTCCACCACAACCACACTCACTCACAGTCCACGTCTCCCGCTACCCTCCACCACAACCACACTCACTCACAGTCCCGTCTCCCACTCCCCTCCACCACAACCACACTCACTCACAGTCCACGTCTCCCACTCCCCTCCACCACAAGCACACTCACTCACAGTCCACGTCTCCCACTCCCCTCCACCACAACCACACTCACTCACTCACAGTCAACGTCTCCCAGTCCCCTCCACCACAACCACACTCACTCACAGTCCACGTCTCCCACTCCCCTCCACCACAACCACACTCACTCACAGTCCACGTCTCCCAGTCCCCTCCACCACAACCAAACTCACTCACAGTCCACGTCTCCCGCTACCCTCCACCACAACCACACTCACTCACAGTCCACGTCTCCCACTACCCTCCACCACAACCACACTCACTCACAGTCAACGTCTCCCAGTCCCCTCGACCACAACCACACTCACTCACAGTCCACGTCTCCCACTCCCCTCCACCACAACCACACTCACTCACAGTCCACGTCTCCCACTCCCCTCCACCACAACCACACTCACTCACAGTCCACGTCTCCCAGTCCCCTCCACCACAAACACACTCACTCACAGTCCACGTCTCCCACTACCCTCCACCACAACCACACTCACTCACAGTCCACGTCTCCCACTCCCCTCCACCACAACCACACTCACTCACAGTCCACGTCTCCCACTCCCCTCTACCACAACCACACTCACTCACAGTCAACGTCTCCCACTACCCTCCACCACAACCACACTCACTCACAGTCAACGTCTCCCACTACCCTCCACCACAACCACACTCACTCACAGTCCACGTCTCCCGCTACCCTCCACCACAACCACACTCACTCACAGTCCACGTCTCCCACTACTCTCCACCACAACCACACTCACTCACAGTCAACGTCTCCCACTACCCTCCACCACAACCACACTCACTCACAGTCCACGTCTCCCACTACCCTCCACCACAACCACACTCACTCACAGTCCCATCTCCCACTCCCCTCTACCACAACCACACTCACTCACAGTCCCATCTCCCACTACCCTCCACCACAACCACACTCACTCACAGTCCCATCTCCCACTACCCTCACCACAACCACACTCACTCACAGTCCCATCTCCCACTCCCCTCTACCACAACCACACTCACTCTGTCCACGTCTCCCAGTCCCCTCCACCACAACCACACTCACTCACAGTCCCATCTCCCACTCCCCTCTACCACAACCACACTCACTCAGTCCACGTCTCCCAGTCCCCTCCACCACAACCACACTCACTCACAGTCCACGTCTCCCGCTACCCTCCACCACAACCACACTCACTCACAGTCCATGTCTCCCACTCCCCTCCACCACAACCACACTCACTCAGTCCACGTCTCCCGCTACCCTCCACCACAACCACACTCACTCACAGTCCACGTCTCCCACTCCCCTCTACCACAACCACACTCACTCACAGTCCCGTCTCCCACTCTCCTCTACCACAACCACACTCACTCACAGTCCACGTCTCCCAGTACCCTCCACCACAACCACACTCACTCACAGTCCACGTCTCCCGCTACCCTCCACCACAACCACACTCACTCACAGTCAACGTCTCCCAGGCCCCTCCACCACAACCACACTCACTCACAGTCCACGTCTCCCAGTCCCCTCCACCACAACCACACTCACTCACAGTCCACGTCTCCCGCTACCCTCCACCATAACCACACTCACTCACAGTCCACGTCTCCCGCTACCCTCCACCACAACCACACTCACTCACAGTCAACGTCTCCAAGGCCCCTCCACCACAACCACACTCACTCACAGTCCATGTCTCTCAGTCCCCTCCACCACAACCACACTCACTCACAGTCCCGTCTCCCACTCCCCTCTACCACAACCACACTCACTCACAGTCCACGTCTCCCAGTCCCCTCCACCACAACCACATTCACTCACAGTCCACGTCTCCCACTACCCTCCACCACAACCACACTCACTCACAGTCCACGTCTCCCAGGCCCCTCCACCACAACCACACTCACTCACAGTCCCGTCTCCCACTACCCTCCACCACAACCACACTCACTCACAGTCCACGTCTCCCAGTCCCCTCCACCACAACCACACTCACTCACAGTCCACGTCTCCCAGTCCCCTCCACCACAACCACACTCACTCACAGTCCACGTCTCCCACTCCCCTCCACCACAACCACACTCACTCACAGTCCACGTCTCCCGCTACCCTCCACCACAACCACACTCACTCACAGTCCACGTCTCCCACTCCCCTCCACCACAACCACACTCACTCAGTCCACGTCTCCCAGTCCCCTCCACCACAACCACACTCACTCACAATCCACGTCTCCCACTACCCTCCACCACAACCACACTCACTCACAGTCCACGTCTCCCACTACCCTCCACCACAACCACACTCTATCACAGTCCACGTCTCCCACTACCCTCCACCACAACCACACTCTATCACAGTCCACGTCTCCCGCTACCCTCCACCACAACCACACTCACTCACAGTCCACGTCTCCCACTACCCTCCACCACAACCACACTCACTCACAGTCCATGTCTCCCACTCCCCTCCACCACAACCACACTCTATCACAGTCCACGTCTCCCACTCCCCTCCACCACAACCACACTCACTCACAGTCCACGTCTCCCACTACTCTCCACCACAACCACACTCTATCACAGTCCACGTCTCCCACTCCCCTCCACCACAACCACACTCACTCAGTCCACGTCTCCCACTCCCCTCTACCACAACCACACTCACTCACAGTCCCGTCTCCCACTCCCCTCTACCACAACCACACTCACTCACAGTCCCGTCTCCCACTCCCCTCTACCACAACCACACTCACTCACAGTCCCGTCTCCCACTCCCCTCTACCACAACCACACTCACTCACAGTCCACGTCTCCCACTCCCCTCCACCACAACCACACTCACTCACAGTCCACGTCTCCCACTCCCCTCCACCACAACCACACTCACTCAGTCCACGTCTCCCACTCCCCTCCACCACAACCACACTCACTCACAGTCCACGTCTCCCAGTCCCCTCCACCACAACCACACTCACTCACAGTCCCGTCTCCCATTCCCCTCTACCACAACCACACTCACTCACAGTCCACGTCTCCCACTCCCCTCTACCACAACCACACTCACTCACAGTCCACGTCTCCCAGTCCCCTCCACCACAACCAAACTCACTCACAGTCCACGTCTCCCGCTACCCTCCACCACAACCACACTCACTCACAGTCTAAGTCTCCCGCTACCCTCCACCACAACCACACTCACTCACAGTCAACGTCTCCCAGTCCCCTCCACCACAACCACACTCACTCACAGTCCACGTCTCCCGCTACCCTCTACCACAACCACACTCACTCACAGTCCACGTCTCCCACTACCCTCTGCCACAACCACACTCACTCACAGTCCCGTCTCCCACTCCCCTCCACCACAACCACACTCACTCACAGTCAACGTCTCCCACTACCCTCCACCACAACCACACTCACTCACAGTCAACGTCTCCCAGTCCCCTCGACCACAACCACACTCACTCACAGTCCACGTCTCCCACTACCCTCCACCACAACCACACTCACTCACAGTCAACGTCTCCCAGTCCCCTCGACCACAACCACACTCACTCACAGTCCATGTCTCCCACTACCCTCCACCACAACCACACTCACTCACAGTCAACGTCTCCCACTCCCCTCCACCACAACCACACTCACTCACAGTCCACGTCTCCCACTCCCCTCCACCACAACCACACTCACTCACAGTCCACGTCTCCCACTCCCCTCCACCACAACCACACTCACTCACAGTCAACGTCTCCCAGTCCCCTCCACCACAACCACACTCACTCACAGTCCACGTCTCCCAGTCCCCTCCACCACAACCACACTCACTCACAGTCCACGTCTCCCAGTCCCCTCCACCACAACCACACTCACTCACAGTCCACGTCTCCCACTACCCTCCACCACAACCACACTCTATCACAGTCCACGTCTCCCACTACCCTCCACCACAACCACACTCTATCACAGTCCACGTCTCCCACTACCCTCCACCACAACCACACTCACTTACAGTCCACGTCTCCCACTCCCCTCCACCACAACCACACTCACTCACAGTCCACGTCTCCCACTCCCCTCCACCACAACCACACTCACTCACAGTCCACGTCTCCCAGTCCCCTCCACCACAACCACACTCACTCACAGTCCACGTCTCCCACTACCCTCCACCACAACCACACTCACTCACAGTCCACGTCTACCAGTCCCCTCCACCACAACCACACTCACTCACAGTCCACGTCTCCCACTCCCCTCCACCACAACCACACTCACTCACAGTCCACGTCTCCCACTACCCTCCACCACAACCACACTCAATCACAGTCCACGTCTCCCAGTCCCCTCCACCACAACCACACTCACTCACAGTCCACGTCTCCCACTCCCCTCCACCACAACCACACTCACTCACAGTCCACGTCTCCCAGTCCCCTCTACCACAACCACACTCACTCACAGTTCACGTCTCCCACTCCCCTCTACCACAACCACACTCACTCACAGTCCAAGTCTCCCGCTACCCTCCACCACAACCACACTCACTCACAGTCAACGTCTCCCAGTCCCCTCCACCACAACCACACTCACTTACAGTCCACGTTTCCCACTCCTATCCACCACAACCACACTCACTCACAGTCCACGTCTCCCACTACCCTCCACCACAACCACACTCACTCACAGTCCACGTCTCCCAGTCCCCTCCACCACAACCACACTCACTCACAGTCCACGTCTCCCGCTACCGACCACCACAACCACACTCACTCACAGTCAACGTCTCCCACTACCCTCCACCACAACCACACTCACTCACAGTCCACGTCTCCCACTACCCTCCACCACAACCACACTCACTCACAGTCCACGTCTCCCGGTCCCCTCCACCACAACCACACTCACTCACAGTCCAAGTCTCCCGCTACCCTCCACCACAACCACACTCACTCACAGTCCACGTCTCCCAGTCCCCTCCACCACAACCACACTCACTCACAGTCCACGTCTCCCGCTACCCTCTACCACAACCACACTCACTCACAGTCCACGTCTCCCAGTCCCCTCCACCACAACCACACTCACTCACAGTCCACGTCTCCCGCTACCCTCTACCACAACCACACTCACTCACAGTCCACGTCTCCCAGTCACCTCCACCACAACCACACTCACTCACAGTCCACGTCTCCCACTCCCCTCTACCACAACCACACTCACTCACAGTCAATGTCTCCCGGTCCCCTCCACCACAACCACACTCACTCACAGTCCAAGTCTCCCGCTACCCTCTACCACAACCACACTCACTCACAGTCCACGTCTCCCAGTCCCCTCCACCACAACCACACTCACTCACAGTCCACGTCTCCCGCTACCCTCTACCACAACCACACTCACTCACAGTCCACGTCTCCCAGTCCCCTCCACCACAACCACACTCACTCACAGTCCACGTCTCCCACTACCCTCCACCACAACCACACTCACTCACAGTCCACGTCTACCAGTCCCCTCCACCACAACCACACTCACTCACAGTCCACGTCTCCCACTCCCCTCCACCACAACCACACTCACTCACAGTCTACGTCTCCCACTACCCTCCACCACAACCACACTCAATCACAGTCCACGTCTCCCAGTCCCCTCCACCACAACCACACTCACTCACAGTCCACGTCTCCCACTCCCCTCCACCACAACCACACTCACTCACAGTCCACGTCTCCCAGTCCCCTCTACCACAACCACACTCACTCACAGTTCACGTCTCCCACTCCCCTCTACCACAACCACACTCACTCACAGTCCAAGTCTCCCGCTACCCTCCACCACAACCACACTCACTCACAGTCAACGTCTCCCAGTCCCCTCCACCACAACCACACTCACTTACAGTCCACGTCTCCCACTCCTATCCACCACAACCACACTCACTCACAGTCCACGTCTCCCACTACCCTCCACCACAACCACACTCACTCACAGTCCACGTCTCCCAGTCCCCTCCACCACAACCACACTCACTCACAGTCCACGTCTCCCGCTACCCTCCACCACAACCACACTCACTCACAGTCAACGTCTCCCACTACCCTCCACCACAACCACACTCACTCACAGTCCACGTCTCCCACTACCCTCCACCACAACCACACTCACTCACAGTCCACGTCTCCCGGTCCCCTCCACCACAACCACACTCACTCACAGTCCAAGTCTCCCGCTACCCTCCACCACAACCACACTCACTCACAGTCCACGTCTCCCAGTCCCCTCCACCACAACCACACTCACTCACAGTCCACGTCTCCCGCTACCCTCTACCACAACCACACTCACTCACAGTCCACGTCTCCCAGTCCCCTCCACCACAACCACACTCACTCACAGTCCACGTCTCCCGCTACCCTCTACCACAACCACACTCACTCACAGTCCACGTCTCCCAGTCACCTCCACCACAACCACACTCACTCACAGTCCACGTCTCCCACTCCCCTCTACCACAACCACACTCACTCACAGTCAATGTCTCCCGGTCCCCTCCACCACAACCACACTCACTCACAGTCCAAGTCTCCCGCTACCCTCTACCACAACCACACTCACTCACAGTCCACGTCTCCCAGTCCCCTCCACCACAACCACACTCACTCACAGTCCACGTCTCCCGCTACCCTCTACCACAACCACACTCACTCACAGTCCACGTCTCCCAGTCCCCTCCACCACAACCACACTCACTCACAGTCCACGTCTCCCACTCCCCTCCACCACAACCACACTCACTCACAGTCCACGTCTCCCAGTCCCCTCCACCACAACCACACTCACTCACAGTTCACGTCTCCCACTCCCCTCTACCACAACCACACTCACTCACAGTCCAAGTCTCCCGCTACCCTCCACCACAACCACACTCACAGTCAACGTCTCCCTGTCCCCTCCACCACAACCACACTCACTCACAGTACACGTCTCCCGCTTCCCTCTACCACAACCACACTCACTCACAGTCCACGTCTCCCACTACCCTCCACCACAACCACACTCACTCACAGTCCACGTCTCCCAGTCCCCTCCACCACAACCACGCTCACTCACAGTCCACGTCTCCCAGTCCCCTCCACCACAACCACACTCACTCACAGTCCACGTCTCCCGGTCCCCTCCACCACAACCACACTCACTCACAGTCCAAGTCTCCCAGTCCCCTCCACCACAACCACACTCACTCACAGTCCACGTCTCCCGCTACCCTCTACCACAACCACACTCACTCACAGTCCAAGTCTCCCAGTCCCCTCCACCACAACCACACTCACTCACAGTCCAAGTCTCCCAGTCCCCTCCACCACAACCACACTCACTCACAGTACACGTCTCCCGCTTCCCTCTACCACAACCACACTCACTCACAGTCCACGTCTCCCACTACCCTCCACCACAACCACACTCACTCACAGTCCACGTCTCCCAGTCCCCTCCACCACAACCACACTCACTCACAGTCCACGTCTCCCAGTCCCCTCCACCACAACCACACTCACTCACAGTCCACGTCTCCCGCTACCCTCCACCACAACCACACTCACTCACAGTCCACGTCTCCCAGTCCCCTCCACCACAACCACACTCACTCACAGTCCACGTCTCCCGCTACCCTCTACCACAACCACACTCACTCACAGTCCACGTCTCCCACTCCCCTCTACCACAACCACACTCACTCACAGTCAATGTCTCCCGGTCCCCTCCACCACAACCACACTCACTCACAGTCAACGTCTCCCGCTACCCTCCACCACAACCACACTCACTCACAGTCAACGTCTCACAGTCCCCTCCACCATAACCACACTCACTCACAGTCCACGTCTCCCAGTCCCCTCCACCACAACCACACTCACTCACAGTCCACGTCTCCCACTACCCTCCACCACAACCACACTCACTCACAGTCCACGTCTCCCAGTCCCCTCCACCACAACCACACTCACTCACAGTCCACGTCTCCCAGTCCCCTCTACCACAACCACACTCACTCACAGTCCACGTCTCCCAGTCCCCTCCACCACAACCACACTCACTCACAGTCCACGTCTCCCAGTCCCCTCCACCACAACCACACTCACTCACAGTCCACGTCTCCCAGTCCCCTCCACCACAACCACACTCACTCACAGTTCACGTCTCCCACTCCCCTCTACCACAACCACACTCACTCACAGTCCAAGTCTCCCGCTACCCTCCACCACAACCACACTCACTCACAGTCAACGTCTCCCAGTCCCCTCCACCACAACCACACTCACTTACAGTCCACGTCTCCCACTCCTATCCACCACAACCACACTCACTCACAGTCCACGTCTCCCACTACCCTCCACCACAACCACACTCACTCACAGTCCACGTCTCCCGCTACCCTCCACCACAACCACACTCACTCACAGTCCACGTCTCCCACTACCCTCCACCACAACCACACTCACTCACAGTCCACGTCTCCCACTACCCTCCACCACAACCACACTCACTCACAGTCCACGTCTCCCACTACCCTCCACCACAACCACACTAACTCACAGTCCACGTCTCCCACTACCCTCCACCACAACCACACTCACTCACAGTCCACGTCTCCCAGTCCCCTCCACCACAACCACACTCACTCACAGTCCACGTCTCCCAGTCCCCTCCACCACAACCACACTCACTCACAGTCCACGTCTCCCGGTCCCCTCCACCACAACCACACTCACTCACAGTCCAAGTCTCCCGCTACCCTCCACCACAACCACACTCACTCACAGTCCACGTCTCCCAGTCCCCTCCACCACAACCACACTCACTCACAGTCCACGTCTCCCGCTACTCTCTACCACAACCACACTCACTCACAGTCCACGTCTCCCACTCCCCTCTACCACAACCACACTCACTCACAGTCAATGTCTCCCGGTCCCCTCCACCACAACCACACTCACTCACAGTCCAAGTCTCCCGCTACCCTCTACCACAACCACACTCACTCACAGTCCACGTCTCCCAGTCCCCTCGAACCACAACCACACTCACTCACAGTCCACGTCTCCCGCTACCCTCCACCACAACCACACTCACTCACAGTCCACGTCTCCCACTACCCTCTACCACAACCACACTCACTCACAGTCAACGTCTCCCACTACCCTCCACCACAACCACACTCACTCACAGTCCACGTCTCCCGGTCCCCTCCACCACAATCACACTCACTCACAGTCCAAGTCTCCCGCTACCCTCCACCACAACCACACTCACTCACAGTCCACGTCTCCCAGTCCCCTCCACCACAACCACACTCACTCACAGTCCACGTCTCCCGCTACCCTCTACCACAACCACACTCACTCACAGTCCACGTCTCCCAGTCCCCTCCACCACAACCACACTCACTCACAGTCCACGTCTCCCGCTACCCTCTACCACAACCACACTCACTCACAGTCCACGTCTCCCAGTCACCTCCACCACAACCACACTCACTCACAGTCCACGTCTCCCAATCCCCTCCACCACAACCACACTCACTCACAGTCCACGTCTCCCGCTACCCTCTACCACAACCACACTCACTCACAGTCCACGTCTCCCAGTCCCCTCCACCACAACCACACTCACTCACAGTCCACGTCTCCCGCTACCCTCTACCACAACCACACTCACTCACAGTCCACGTCTCCCAGTCACCTCCACCACAACCACACTCACTCACAGTCCACGTCTCCCACTCCCCTCTACCACAACCACACTCACTCACAGTCAATGTCTCCCGGTCCCCTCCACCACAACCACACTCACTCACAGTCCAAGTCTCCCGCTACCCTCTACCACAACCACACTCACTCACATTCCACGTCTCCCAGTCCCCTCCACCACAACCACACTCACTCACAGTCCACGTCTCCCGCTACCCTCTACCACAACCACACTCACTCATAGTCCACGTCTCCCAGTCCCCTCCACCACAACCACGCTCACTCACAGTCCACGTCTCCCACTCCCCTCCACCACAACCACACTCACTCACAGTCCACGTCTCCCAGTCCCCTCCACCACAACCACACTCACTCACAGTTCACGTCTCCCACTCCCCTCTACCACAACCACACTCACTCACAGTCCAAGTCTCCCGCTACCCTCCACCACAACCACACTCACAGTCAACGTCTCCCAGTCCCCTCCACCACAACCACACTCACTCACAGTCCACGTCTCCCGCTACTCTCTACCACAACCACACTCACTCACAGTCCACGTCTCGCACTTCCCTCCACCACAACCACACTCACTCACAGTCCACATCTCCCAGTCCCCTCCACCACAACCACACTCACTCACAGTCCACGTCTCCCAGTCCCCTCCACCACAACCACACTCACTCACAGTCCACGTCTCCCGGTCCCCTCCACCACAACCACACTCACTCACAGTCCAAGTCTCCCGCTACCCTCCACCACAACCACACTCACTCACAGTCCACGTCTCCCAGTCCCCTCCACCACAACCACACTCACTCACAGTCCACGTCTCCCGCTACCCTCTACCACAACCACACTCACTCACAGTCCACGTCTCCCACTCCCCTCTACCACAACCACACTCACTCACAGTCAATGTCTCCCGGTCCCCTCCACCACAACCATACTCACTCACAGTCAACGTCTCCCGCTACCCTCCACCACAACCACACTCACTCACAGTCAACGTCTCACAGTCCCCTCCACCACAACCACACTCACTCACAGTCCACGTCTCCCAGTCCCCTCCACCACAACCACACTCACTCACAGTCCACGTCTCCCACTACCCTCCACCACAACCACACTCACTCACAGTCCACGTCTCCCAGTCCCCTCCACCACAACCACACTCACTCACAGTCCACGTCTCCCAGTCCCCTCTACCACAACCACACTCACTCACAGTCCACGTCTCCCAGTCCCCTCCACCACAACCACACTCACTCACAGTCCACGTCTCCCAGTCCCCTCCACCACAACCACACTCACTCACAGTCCACGTCTCCCAGTCCCCTCCACCACAACCACACTCACTCACAGTTCACGTCTCCCACTCCCCTCCACCACAACCACACTCACTCACAGTCAACGTCTCCCAGTCCCCTCCACCACAACCACACTCACTTACAGTCCACGTCTCCCACTCCTATCCACCACAACCACACTCACTCACAGTCCATGTCTCCCACTACCCTCCACCACAACCACACTCACTCACAGTCCACGTCTCCCGCTACCCTCCACCACAACCACACTCACTCACAGTCCACGTCTCCCGCTACCCTCCACCACAACCACACTCACTCACAGTCCACGTCTCCCACTACCCTCCACCACAACCACACTCACTCACAGTCCACGTCTCCCACTACCCTCCACCACAACCACACTCACTCACAGTCCACGTCTCCCACTACCCTCCACCACAACCACACTCACTCACAGTCCACGTCTCCCACTACCCTCCACCACAACCACACTCACTCACAGTCCACGTCTCCCAGTCCCCTCCACCACAACCACACTCACTCACAGTCCACGTCTCCCAGTCCCCTCTACCACAACCACACTCACTCACAGTCCACGTCTCCCAGTCCCCTCCACCACAACCACACTCACTCACAGTCCACGTCTCCCGGTCCCCTCCACCACAACCACACTCACTAACAGTCCAAGTCTCCCGCTACCCTCCACCACAACCACACTCACTCACAGTCCACGTCTCCCAGTCCCCTCCACCACAACCACACTCACTCACAGTCCACGTCTCCCGCTACCCTCTGCCACAACCACACTCACTCACAGTCCACGTCTCCCACTCCCCTCTACCACAACCACACTCACTCACAGTCCACGTCTCCCACTCCCCTCTACCACAACCACACTCACTCACAGTCCACGTCTCCCGCTACCCTCTACCACAACCACACTCACTCACAGTCCACGTCTCCCACTCCCCTCTACCACAACCACACTCACTCACAGTCAATGTCTCCCGGTCCCCTCCACCACAACCACACTCACTCACAGTCCAAGTCTCCCGCTACCCTCTACCACAACCACACTCACTCACAGTCCACGTCTCCCAGTCCCCTCCACCACAACCACACTCACTCACAGTCCACGTCTCCCGCTACCCTCCACCACAACCACACTCACAGTCCACGGCTCCCACTACCCTCCACCACAACCACACTCACTCACAGTCTACGTCTCCCGCTACCCTCCACCACAACCACACTCACTCACAGTCCACGTCTCCCGCTACCCTCTGCCACAACCTCGCCACGTCAACCCGCGGCGACTCCATAATTTAAATTGCATAGTCTGAAAATGTTTTTAATGTTACATTTCTCTCCAATGCCATAATTTCCCGTTTTATATATAGTATATATTTGTATGTTTACCCTGTTTATGTTTAAATGTCTTATCCACCGATGCGATTGTTTATAGTTTTTGTCCTGTTCTGAGATTGTGAATTGTGGCGTAACGACCCCGCTGTCAGGCTATCATCGTTCCCTTGTGTGCATTGCGTTTTCTTCATCAATCTCGGTTGCCTTTCAAGTGCAAATGCACTACTTACAAGATGGAAATGGACAAACATCCCAAATTGCAGGACCCTCCTGAAAAAATAAATCTCGACGCTTCAGCAAAGATTTTCTGGGTAAAATTACCGGCAGATTGACTTAAATTAGTTGTTTTTGTAATGAATACATTCTTGTCTGTGCAGAATCTGTCTTGTCTGTTGCTTTGTGTGCCATACATCTTCATGTCTGTGTAATTCGAATATAGAATGTGCGTCTGCATATATAGTCTCATGTGTGTGTCTGTCTATGCAGCCAGTCTCCGTGTATCTCTTTACTGGCTTGTGTGTCGGTCTTTCTATGCATTCAGTCTCGATGTGTGTGTCTCTCTTCCAACCTGCGTGTGTCTGTCTTTGTATGCAGCCAGCCTCTATGTGTCTGTCTCCCAGGTGCCCCCCCCGCCCTCCACCCCGCACCCCCCCTAATCTACACGCATGCCCCACACTAAGCCTCCCTGCTGTGAGCACCACCGAGACAAATGCAAAGCAGAGTGTCCCGGGCAAATGACTTCTACAGGACCGACCACTCGCCCACACGCACCAATCCCTCCACACGCCCGCCTGCCCACACAACAATAGACAAAGTTCCCCCGTATAGCTTTTGACAGACTGTCAGGGCAAGTGCTGTAAGTGAACCCCTACGAAGGACCACGTCCGGCCGCCTTTGTCTCCCCAGTGGCGATGTTTACACACCACACCAGGTACCTATTTGAGGCTGAGTATAAACTATTAAAAAACTTTTTATTTTACGAGGTAAGGCTCACCGAGCTATATCACTCTTTTTCAGAAGCGACCTGTCCACAAAGGATGGCTCAACGAAGTAGATTATCATGTGGAAATGGAAATTAGTCAAATACTCTAAAAGCATGTTTCTAAATGTGGAGGGATATACAAGATAAAAATACATAGGCACCAAGGTTGGGATCGAAACCACGACCTCCTGTATACCAGGCGAGGCATTTAACATCATCACCGCAACACTCTGAGTCGATCTAGGGGAGGCCCAGGACGGGTTCAGATAATCATCACTGGTGTTGGCCGTGAGCTGGAATCGAACTCGGGTCGCCAGGTTTGTCGCACAGTGTGCTAACCACTACACGACCACTGGCCCCCACATAGACACACGCACGCACACACTGTCACCATCCATGTACATCAAGGGTGAGAAACCTAGAGCCCATGGGCCAGATATAGCCTGCGTCTTCATTTCACTCGGCTCACGGTTGCCACAACCAGTGGGACAATGCGTCTACAAACTCCAAACTCATGGCTCGTATAACCTCACACCGCTCCAAATATCGATTTGAAGGCAGTGTATGCATCTTCAATTCACCAACTCTCAGATAAAGCAATACAATGACTAAATACATTTCCAAGTGAAATTCCAATAGTTGGTCTTCGTAGGCCATACCAATGAATACGATGGTCCATGGTCTCATACATCTCTGTAAATCATCTCAGGCCCCTCACCCACATAAACCACGTGAATTCAGTGTGGCCACCCGCACTCTAAAACCCTCCCACCCTCTCCCCAACCCTGCCCACTGTGAAAACAGACGCTGCTCCTCCATACAGCTCGTTCCCTCTCTGCCTGTCCCTCCCTTCCCTCCCTTCTCATCCTCGGCATCTACGTTATATCATTGACTTGCTCTATTTTACGTGGTGTGTCCCGGGTAAGGGGGGGGGAATTATATATACATACAAAGAGATAAAATGATCCAAGATTCGAGGTTCACAACGACCTGCTTGTGCACATGCACCTTTATTAATGGGAAGAAATGTTTCGAAGAGCACTACCTTACATGCTGTACAATTACAAACAACACTAATCGCTAATATTTACAAGTGAAAACTTGTTATTTGCAAAATTGCTGTTATGCCACTTCGTGTATAAAAAGTACTTTCTTTTACAAGCCGCTTCACTTCTTTGCTCAAAATAAACGCAACGCGCATTCAGAAACCGACAACAGCAAACTCGGGAGTGGGGAGAGACTAAACAGCAAACAGTACAAATCGACTTCTTGGGTCATATATTAAACATTTGTGTGTCCTCATCGCCGTCGATTGGCTCTCATTTCTTCCGCCAGTTCTGTGTGCATGCTCTCGTCTGTGTGCTTGCACGATTCCCTCGGACGAGATTCCCGTCGTTCACCGACAGCGTTAGAATTCGAGCTATGGGGCGTCTCAGTCCCATCTGTGTGGAGTCTCTTGCGTTTCCATCGCTCTAGACACTCGAAGAGTTTTTGTTTCCGCTGCGGCACACAACCACTGCAAAGGTTTTAGCGGTTGAGCCGTAGAACGGCTCTCCGATGCGTTTTCGGGGGCCGCGTGTTCCGTCGGCACCACGTCGGATGTTTCGCTCCACGCGTGCCGGAAGCTTCTTCAGAGAACTTGAGAAGCTTCAGCGAGCATAGCGGCATTCGAATCCTCCAGTCGTTCACCGTTTGTTCCTGCCTCTGAACTTTCCATCAGGAGTTGGGAGAGCCGCCGACGGCCATTAAAACCACGGCGGCAAGGGCAAGTGCCGCGACCACGGGGGCCGACGGTCTCGGCGCTCCGGCTCCTCCTCCCTGCCGCTCCCGACCGCTCGCCACCGCCAGTGGCGGCGCCAGCTCCACGGCATCCTGCGACGCGAACGCGGCCGCCCGCGCGAAGCTCAGGTCGCCCGTCGTGAGCAGGTCGAACACGCACGTCTCGAAGTAAGGATCGTCCACCGACAGCCTCTCCTCGCAGGCCGCGCGCGCAGTTCGTGCCGTGAATACGCCCGCGGTCCGGCCATCGCCGCCGCTGCCGCCGGCGCCGCCGGCTTCCTGGTCCAGCCGTTCCGTGCCGGGGCAGCCGCGCCAGCACAGCTGCAGGGCCTGGCCCAGGCTCTCGTCGTGGTCGTAGGCCTCGGCGACGCGCGCCGGCGTGCGGATGGCGAAGGTCAGGTAGCGTCCCACCTGGCGCACGGCCACCGTGGTGCCAATGTAGACGGCCGAGATCTCGACGTGCCGGCCGGGCACCTTCTCGGTGACGAGAAGGCCGGAGGCCGCATACTGCCGCCCGCCCAGGCCGCCCATCTTGGTGCCGTCGACGAACGCGGCCGGGAGGTCGTCCGTCTCGGCGTGGTAAACCCGCTCGTCCGTGCAGTGCTGCTGGCCCTTGAAGATGATGGTGAGCTGTGGAGACAATGGCGCACACCGCTCATTAGCTTCGCGATGGACAGGTGCCAGGGTAGCGAGCACTTATTCTTGGGAGGCGCGGCCCAATACACAAACGGTCCAGATGTCAGCGGCCCGCTGGCATTGCATGTCACAGCCAAGATTGAAACCTGGGACAGCGGCATCGTAGCGGGGCGAGGGAGATGTGACGTTACGACGACGATGGTGTCGCCAAAATCCACGACAGATAACCCACGGGGGAGTTTGAATCGTGCAAGGAGATTTAAAATAACACTGCGCAATAGTGCAGGAGGTTTGCCCGTGAAGTTGAGTCGAGTTTGTAAATGACAAAAAAAACATATCACAACAGAAATATCGGTGCAGGCGGGACAACCTTCAGTTTCAAACAACACGCAAACGTGTGTCAAAAGCGCCATGGCCTTTGTGAGTGGTGCAAAAAATCCATCAGCAGCTCACATTTGCTAAGACAAGAGGACCACAACAGTGCACTAAATAATGATATTTTTTGTACATACACAATGGCTGCGTGTGCTTTTTTGTACACGTTTCTGCGTCTTGTTTTAAACGTCCGAGTGTTGAGCGGTACCCACCCTTGTCTGTGTCGGTGTGTGGTGGGACTTTTTCTGGGCACTCCGGTTTCCTTCTATGTGCCGAGGCACTCGTTAATGGATTTGCCAAAAACCCTCCCAATGCAAGAACATCCTGATATAATAGTCTTGGGACACAGTACGGCTTACCTGGCTAAATGAGTGGTATTATAAATTGTTTGTTTTACTTTGTTATACCTGGTGAGAACTGAAAAAACTATTGTCTCATTTTCAAGAGTGACCTGGGTCATCGAAATTACAAAAGCAATGCCATAAAACCCCAAATATGAAACCCCAAGTATAAAACCCCAAGTATAACAACAAAGCAAAGAGAAATCGGGGGGCAAAAACAACTACAGTACAGTGCGAGTGCTCTTCGTAAAATCCCGCCATTGCTCTTGTTTCACAATTACACCACTGTCATTCCTAAGTCACACATCAACTCGTCTTCTTTAAAAGGCACCCGGATGACCATGTGGCAAAAAAAACAACCAAGTTACGATGAACTCTCCTTACAATGAGTCAACAAAGGATTCCCTTTATTCTCGAGTCAACGTGGCCATAATTGGTGGGTGGTGTCAACTGCAGTAGACCAATTTGCCTTCGTGCCCCGGTCGATAAGCTGCGTTTAAGCTCCCGCTAATTCACCGTCACGTCTCCCCCCCCGGCCCCCTTTCATTCCTTGCCAGATAAATACAGGCGACCGCCGCTGCCATCACCGCGGAGGGGTGGAGTGGCGGTGGCGCGGTGGATTTTTTCTTTTTTGAATTATTAAAATATTTCGATCTGGATAATCCCGTGAGATGGAACACCACGTGTTTTTACAAAGGTTGTCCTGAGCTATCGATTGACGCAAGCGGAACGACCACGCAAATGAAGCGCGCACGAACGTCTTAAAGATTAGAGCAACTGCGCCGCTTATGATCCTGCCGACGTCCGAGTTCCATTTCTCGGCCATGGCTCAGATCAGTGGCGACGGATATCTGACCCAGTCCCTGAGCCACTCCCTTCACCAACACGCACTGACCAGCGTGGCGAAGCATGGTCAAATGAATCCCATGGCTGAGGAACACAAAAACTCAACATATTCGTCAATAACGCTGTGGCTTTACAAACAAAAAGTATGTAAGATGTAATGTTTTGGGCAATAGCCCTTCCTCACAGCACATAGAAAGGCCAGAGATGTAGTCAACTCTCTACACACTCTACCTCTCTATGTGCTGTAAAGAATGGCCATTGCCTAAAACATTGCATTTTGTTTTTAAATCCAGTGTGGAAAGACAAATGTGTTGAGGTTTTTGTTTGTTATTCATGCCTGTGCACCACTGCCAATGCAGCAGTAGCAGCAACAAGCATCACCTAATAATTAGTTTCGTGACTGATGCAGCATGGTCAAGCCTTCCTCCAGCAGTGGATTTACAAGGCGTTGACAGTGATTATTTTTGATATAAACTAGTGAGCGGGTTAAAGTGCACGGGAAGGGGCCGCTGGGTTGCTTAAGGCCGCTCTCCTCCACACTTGCCGTGACTGCACAACAAAAATCCATGCCCCGTAGTGGCGCCGCTGAAGATGTAGAGACGGGGCCGTGATGACGAGGTGGCGATGGCGTATCGTCATCATCGTCATCATCGTCCTCATGACCCATGGGCAGATAGGCCATTGGTGTCTACTGCACATTTCATCATTTGTTTCCATCATGTGCATTGGGGTTCCTTTTGTCTTTTTTTTTCACGGCCGAATTATCGGCAACCCTTTCACCCGACCCTATCCAGGCTTGGGACTGGGCTCAGATACCCACTGCATTGTGGAGCCCGAGGCGGAGTTAAAGATAACAGGTTCGTCCTAGATTCATCCCCAGTGGCGCAACAATGGGGGGGGGGGGGTATGTGGCAGCATTAAGCGACATATAGGGGCTCAGTCGGTCACAAGGAGGCCCCAAATCAACAGATAACCAGTAAATAATGTTCAGATTTGTATTCATAAAAATTTACCTATGGACTACCATGGACCACCCGATTAACACATCTGGCTAACGTGTCAAAAGAGCACAGTCAGGTTCCACCCCACCTTTGCCAGTACCAAAATATGAGAATATATTTTCCCCTTTTTTCTGGCAACAAAACAGGTGTTAAGATGTTAAAACACCAACATGAAACCTTTTACAAGGAATCATGTCTGTATTAACCACATTACTTGTGGTCAGAATGCAAACAAAAAACATACTCTGATAATATATGCATTGTCTTTGAAACTGATTGGTCCACACCAGAGACAGCTTTCTTTCGAGCCTAGTCTCAAACGGTGTGAGACCAGAGGTGTTAGACCAGAGGACGCCAAAAGGCGTCTTCTCAAGTTCCACCCCTTTGAGGAAATCCTAGACCGATGGGCCGGCATGAAAGCAAGACGCATAATAACTTAATTGCGAGTAATTGTACCTTTAAATATTTTTATTAATACTGTCGCTGTGAGGCTGTCTTCCTCTAGTGCAACTAAAATAACATATCTATATATAGTTATAGCCGACACATTATTGTGTAAGGGGTTAAAAACACCCGTAGCTATTTAAGTAAAAGTTAGTCGGGAGAAAGAAGGAGGGCCTTCGGTGATATCTCGCAATCTCTCCCCGTTGATATCGGGAGTTGTGCCCCTGTTGATCCCTGCCCTCCCCTCCAACACTGCCAGAGACTCGATGAAGCAGAGTGGTTCGTGCTCACAATTTGATTCAAACAGGGATTGTTTAAGCACTGCGGTGAATGGTAGCGCCTCTAGTGGCTGCAGGCGTGACGTTGACCCACTACTGTACAACATTTAAGAATCGATTGTTATGAATGTGAACCAACTCATGTACAACCTTAGAATCAATTTGAATCCATGAACCAATACGTCATTCTTCCCAGACGCATCGTAATGTTCTACCAATGTTTTCCAGCCACATTTGTTTGAATCGTGCAATCCGTGAACCGGTTTAGACTTTCCCAGTTTCCTCAGCAGGCCGTGACCTGTTAAATGAATGCCACTGGACTGCCCGGAGTTATTGGCAAGAAGCCCGGATCATAGCCCACTGCTGTGGCATAGCTCAGGAAGCCGCGAGGAATGTGTGATCAGTGAAAGGGCCATTAACGCCCGCGTTTTGCATGACAATCACGCCATTGTGAGCGGCTGGGCTGAAAAGCCGGTCGGAAGAAAGACAAAGTGTAAAAGAAACGCGTAAAGGCGATGCGCAGGCTAGCTTGCAAAGGCTTTTAAATCGCGGCTTATTCATTGGCACCTCTAAGGATCTGTCCCCAAAAAAAAATAACTCTCCCCTCGGCCAGCCCCAGAACGCTCCCTAAAAAGGAAACGGCCAAAAGCATTGCGATGCGGGGGGCCTCCCTTTTTGAAAAAGAGTCTTGAGACTGTGTGAGGCTTTTCTTGATAAACGAACGGCATTTCCTTGATGAATACTCCATTATAGCCCAAAGGCCCCTTCTGCTTGGCCTAAGAGCCCCTCGGACCACCATAGCCCCGCCCCCGCCCCAGCCGCCTTCCTGCCCCCCCCACCCCCCTCCCATATGACCCCACAGTCACGTCCTTTTAGAGCAGCAGCAGCAGAGAGAGCTGGAGTGACAACTACGAGAATGTCTGCTAGGTATGCATGTTGCTAAACTTCTTTCGCACCGTAGGTGCATATATGCTCCTAAATATACTGTACGTGTAAAAAAAACTCAACACGTTCGCCAATAACACTACTGCCTTAAAGGGAAGAGTATGTAACAGGTGACGTTCTGGACAATGACCCTTCTTCATAGCAAATAAATACATAATAAATAAAGCAGTGTTTCTCAATTCCAGTCCTTGCGACCCCCTCCCACAACAATTACCAAGCATCAGGTTCATTGAGCGTGTTTGGGGACTTCATTTGCATACGAATATAAAGAATTTGTAATCATCAAAGGCCGGACCGTGGCGGGGTCACGTGATGATGGAGTTGAGAAGTGCTGCTGTTGAATAACTTAAGCAATGCATGCATGTGTGGGAAAGACTCGAATGCCATTTCCATGGGATTATAATTTTTGGCCTCGATTCCAAATGTTGGTTTAGAGTGTAATGGTGTTATTGAAAACCGAGTCGTTTTAACGACACGTTTATATTTACGCGATCGATCCCCCAAAAAATTCTTCATGATGCAAAACTGAGTCAAATTACTTATCATACTCGTGAAAGCAGTGATATCCTCACAATGGAGCATCTCCTGCTTAGATATTTTAAGAACAATTTAGTTTTTTATACATACAGTATATACAATTTGTCCTGAAAGGTATCTGAGCAGGAAACATACTGCAATTACATGTCAATCCCATTGCTGCATCAAGGCCTCCCACATGCCACGTCGGATGATAGGGATTGATTGACCATACTTCACCGCGCTGGTCGTTGCGGGTTGATGAAGGGGGCAACCCTTGACTGGTTCATTTATCACTCATCATTGATGTTAGTCAAATTTATATTGCTGGGTTTAAAGCGGCTTGTGTTAGCACGCTGAATCACGGTGGCTCAAAATACAATTACATCCACTTTGTATACGTTGTCTCCAGTTGCTGTGGTCGAGCATCTGCGCTACACGGTCAGAAGGGCATGAGTTCACACCTCTCAGTCGGCCCATCATTCTCAACGTGGAGGATAAATCTAATTTCACTTTGTGCAAACGTCGACTGTGGTCGCCCTATGGAGAAAGTAACCCCTGCCACAGTGATGTGGAATTTCTAACACTGCATCAGTGCCATCAATGGGCTTGAGCACCACGTTAATGGGTTATGTTTCTGCACGGAGGTAGCCCAGTAGCTCAAGGGACAGAGGCAGAGCCGGCACCGCTGAGATGCCTGGATTTGAATATGGGTTTCTGTCGCCCGCTGTAATTAAAACTGGGTTTTCAAGTATAGCAAGTTCAAGGTCTCAGGTGAGTGACCAACAATAACTGCACACAAAAAAACACAGTGTAAAATGTGTTTTCTTTACTTACTTTGACCAAATTAAAATAAATGTTTCACTACCATGCTGATAGGGGAGGTTATTTGTAGGGAGCTCAGAATAAGTTCCGTGTCTTTCTTTGAGCCATTTGCCTTTCCACAGCTGCCTTTTAACTGGGCGGTGTTGCACCGCTCTGCAAGGGTTCCAAACGGCCACTTCATCTCATGCCACGATGCTGGCATCACAATCAAAACAAAAACATTAACAAGACGAACACGGCAAACACAACGCTGGCAGCAGCATCCCTTTCCGCCACCATTGCCACGACCACCAATCCATTGCGCTCCATCCCTCTCACTTCCACCACACTCCCGCCCTCGCCCTCACCTTGCTGGTGGCGGTGGCCGTGGCACCTCCGTACACGGGCACGCTGGTGGCCTGCACGTACACGTGCTCGTTGTCCACGAGCGGCCACGCGCCCGCCACGCGGCACGCGTGCATCCCGCCGGGGAACGTGCGCACGTGCGGGTCGCCCGACAGGCCGCAGTAGCGGTAGGCGCCGGCCGGCGGGGCCCGGGCCCTGGTCGCCCCGCACGCCCTCCGCACGGGGCCGGCCCTCGCGGGCGGCGCCGGCGGCGGCGGCGCCGGCGACCGTTCCGACGACGCGAGCCGCCCGCCGCCGGCGGCGACGGCGGAAGTGCCGCCGCAAGCGTTCTGCGCCATCAGGTCCTCGATGCCGAGCACGGCCGAGTGGTACGCCAGGTCGCCGCGGCACGCCCGCGAAGTCCGCCGCGTGCAGGCCGAGTAGGCCCGTAGGGCGGCGCACAGCGGGGCCGCCGACCCGGGGGAGGGTCGCCCACGGCCGATCGGCCCCACCGGCCCCACCGGGCCCACCGCCGCCGCGCCGCCGCCGTCCTCAACGGTCGAGCGGCCGGGCCCCGATGTTGCTGCCACGAACTCCGAGTTGCATTTGAGGATCCTGCACTGCGCGTGGGCTGTGCGGTGAAGTCCGAGTGACCCGGTGGAACAGGGGGTCGTGGGGTGAGGGCAATGGACGAGAGGGGTGGTAGACGAGGGGAGAGATTACGCTCTCGGTACACATTAAATAGAATGAGTGCATGGAACACTGCACAGTCCTCATCATAGCCAAAGGTTCAAAAACACAGAGGGCACAACACAGCACACAGCACAACGATGGACAAGAGCTGGAGTTGACCACCTGTCCAGGGCTTGCCACTGGCAGTCCGTAAATTTGTGTCTGTGGCAGGAATTGATCTGTTCCCAGATCTAGTACCGGTGCTGTGCTGAACTTTATTGCAGTTAACTGCAAATTATTTTTGATGACAGACCTCGTGCTGCCTGAGACATATATCTGGGTTCAGTCTCCTGTAGAACTGGTGGCGACCCTTCACACAGCACAAACTATACACACAACCCATCACAATGCAGTGCATGCTAAGGCACGGAGCTCGACACGAGCAGTGCACCACACGACACAAATTGTGCAGCGGGGAAGGACACAGCAGTAACATATATCTCACAATACAAACCGCGCACCTCACTCGAGTTGCAGGCCCTGCAGGCTAACAGTATAGGCCATGGCACGCACACAAACGCGCAGTACAACACACAACGGGGCCTGGAACTCACGACCGAGAAGCTCCCGCGGGATGAGTTCAGCCACTGATGTTGGTGAGAATGAACCCAGGTTGGCTGGGACCATAGGGCAGTGAGAAAACACATCTATCACCACTCTACCACAAGTCCACACTGCCCCGTGGCCAGCAATGTAAACATTCTTACCTGGGGCAAGCACCTTTAGTGACTCCACCAATGTCTTCAAGTGGCCAATAAAATAGGATTAGTACGAGACGTAGGTATGCGAGTTATTTTATTTTCTACCCACGTGACTTTACCTAAAGAACCAGAGTATGGATTCCTGCAGTCGCGAAAGCTTCGAATCAGTCCGAGACACTTTCTGTTTAATGCTCATCAGACTCGAGCCTCACGTGCAGTTATAGAATCGCAAAATGACAAGACTATTGCGCAAGTCCAGGTGCCCAACGTTGACATGTGGTGGGACAAACGTTCCATGTTTAATGGGTATCTGTTCTGTCTCCACTGATGAGTACACGCAAAAGCACACAAATACAGACCATCGCATGCATTCAGGTATGTACAAAATAACGTCACACACAAGATCACGCCACACACACATTTACACCCACACATACAATTACACGAACATACAAAGTCACATACGCAATCACAAAAACAGATACACACATCTTAACATAATGACACACAAAATCACATCTCACACACACAAACAATCACCCTCAAATCATCCCACGCAAAATGATTGACACTCAATATCACACACAAACTCTCACACACAATAAAAACACCCAAAGATACTTTCACACATTAACTAACAAACACGCATCGTCACAAACACAGCACAATCATAACAAGCCAGGATAGCCTCACATTGCCTAAAGACCTCTCCAGGAGGGTCCTGCATTGGGATGTTTAGCCAAGTCCCCTTTTGAAGAGTGTTGTGCTTTGCACATTCGTGAGCAAACCAGACAACTCGAAGAAGGAAACCCCACCAGACTTACTCGACAATAACACTCACAACAGGTCTACACAAACAGCTTCCTGTGCCGTCGCCTCTTAACGACATCGCTGCCCGGCGAGTTGGGAGGTCTCACAATCCCACGTGGATCCACCGAAACCTTCGCTGAAGTTTCCACAGAAACTGTAAGAAGAGTCACAAACTGAGAATCCACTCTCACACTGAGAGTTACCCAACACAGGCGGTGACGAGATTCACTCAGAGGCTGACTCACACCACACAGACGGTGACGAGATTCACTCAGAGACTGACTCACACCACACAGACGGTGATGAGATTCACTCAGAGACTGACTCACACCACACAGACGGTGACGAGATTCACTCAGAGACTGACTCACACCACACAGACGGTGACGAGATTCACTCAGAGGCTGACTCACACCACACAGACGGTGACGAAATTCACTCAGAGGCTGACTCACACCACACAGACGGTGACGAGATTCACTCAGAGGCTGACTCACACCACACAGACGGTGACGAGATTCACTCAGAGGCTGACTCACACCACACAGACGGTGACGAGATTCACTCAGAGGCTGACTCACACCACACAGACGGTGATGAGATTCACTCAGAGGCTGACTCACACCACACAGACGGTGATGAGATGCACTCAGAGGCTGACTCACACCACACAGACGGTGACGAGATCCACTCAGAGGCTGACTCACCACACAGACGGTGACGAGATCCACTCAGAGGCTGACTCACACCACACAGACGGTGACGAGATTCACTCAGAGGCTGACTCACACCACACAGACGGTGACGAGATTCACTCAGAGACTGACTCACACCACACAGACGGTGACGAGATTCACTCAGAGGCTGACTCACACCACACAGACGGTGACGAGATTCACTCAGAGGCTGACTCACACCACACAGACGGTGACGAGATCCACTCAGAGGCTGACTCACACCACACAGACGGTGACGAGATTCACTCAGAGGCTGACTCACACCACACAGACGGTGACGAGATTCACTCAGAGACTGACTCACACCACACAGACGGTGACGAGATTCACTCAGAGGCTGACTCACACCACACAGACGGTGACGAGATTCACTCAGAGGCTGACTCACACCACACAGACGGTGACGAGATCCACTCAGAGGCTGACTCACACCACACAGACGGTGACGAGATTCACTCAGAGGCTGACTCACACCACACAGACGGTGACGAGATTCACTCAGAGACTGACTCACACCACACAGACGGTGACGAGATTCACTCAGAGGCTGACTCACACCACACAGACGGTGACGAGATTCACTCAGAGACTGACTCACACCACACAGACGGTGACAAGATTCACTCAGAGGCTGACTCACACCACACAGACGGTGACAAGATTCACTCAGAGACTGACTCACACCACACAGACGGTGACGAGATTCACTCAGAGACTGACTCACACCACACAGACGGTGACAAGATTCACTCAGAGGCTGACTCACACCACACAGACGGTGATGAGATTCACTCAGAGACTGACTCACACCACACAGACGGTGACAAGATTCACTCAGAGGCTGACTCACACCACACAGACGGTGATGAGATTCACTCAGAGACTGACTCACACCACACAGACGGTGACAAGATTCACTCAGAGGCTGACTCACACCACACAGACGGTGATGAGATTCACTCAGAGGCTGACTCACACCACACAGACGGTGACGAGATCCACTCAGAGGCTGACTCACACCACGCAGACGGTGACGAGATTCACTCAGAGACTGACTCACACCACACAGACGGTGACGAGATTCACTCAGAGGCTGACTCACACCACACAGACGGTGACGAGATTCACTCAGAGACTGACTCACACCACACAGACGGTGACGAGATTCACTCAGAGACTGACTCACACCACACAGACGGTGACGAGATTCACTCAGAGGCTGACTCACACCACACAGACGGTGACGAGATTCACTCAGAGACTGACTCACACCACACAGACGGTGACGAGATTCACTCAGAGGCTGACTCACACCAAGACTGACTCACACCAAGACTGACCCGAGGTGGCGAGGAGGAGGACGAGGAGGACGAGGAGGGTGGCGACGGGAAGCTGCCCGCGGGCTCCGGCGTCCGGGTTGAGGAGCGAGCGGCGCGGCGCCTCCCCGACGCCCATCGCTCATCCAGCCATGGGGAGCCCCTCGCCGCGTGCCCGGCTCGGCACGGCACCGTCTCCTACCCCTCTCCCTCTCCTCGCTCTCTCTCGCGTCTCCTACCTCTCTCTCTCTCCTACCCCTCTCACTCTCCTACCCCTCTCTCTCTCTCCTCGCTCTCTCTCCTACCCCTCTCTCTCTCTCTCCTCGCTCTCTCTCCTACCCCTCTCTCTCTCGCGTCTCCTACCCCTCTCCCTCTCCTCGCTCTCTGCCTCCCTGTGCCCGTGTCCCTCTCCTCTCTCGAGTCTACTTCTCCATTCGGTCTGTCTCCCTGCCCGTGTCCGTGTCCGCCTTCGTCGGTTCTACCCTCTCCCCCTCTCTGTCTGTGTATCTGTGTCTGTGTCTCTGTGTCTGTGTCTCTGTGTCTGTGTCTCTGTCTGTGTCTCTGTGTCTCTGTCTGTGTCTCTGTGTCTCTGTGCGAGGCGAGAGCGACTCCCCCTCTCGTTCGCCCACGCGCCGTTGTTGGGAAGTTCCGTCGCCCTCCGCTTCTCTCGCGTTCCGCAGCGTTAATGACGCCGCCTCCTCCTCCTCCCTCCCTCCTCCTCCTGCGACTCTCAATCACTCAACACACACAGCACACACACACAGCACACACACAGTACACACAACACACACACACACAGCACGCACACAGCACGCACACAGCACGCACACAGCACGCACAACACACACAGCACACACACGCACACAGCACGCACACAGCACGCACACACAACACACACAGCACGCACACACACAGCACACACACACACAACACACACAGCACGCACACACAACACACACAGCACGCACACACACAGCACACACACACACAACACACACAGCACACACAAAGCACACACAGCACGCACAACACACACAGCACGCACACACACAGCACGCACAACACACACAGCACGCACACAGCACACACACACAACACACACAGCACGCACACACACAGCACACACAACACACACACAGCACGCACAACACACACAGCACGCACACACACAGCACACACACAGCACACACACAGCACGCACACACACAGCACGCACACAGAACACACAGCACGCACACACACAGCACACACACACACAGAACACACACAGCACACACACAGCCCACTCACAACACACACAACACACAGCACGCACACAGCCCACTCACAACACACACAACACACTCAACACACACACAGCACGCACACAGCACACTCACAACACACAGCCCACCAGCCCCTCACCATCCACACAGCCCCTCACAGCCCCTCACCACCCACACAGCCCCCAGCCCCTCACCACCCACACAGCCCCCCAGCCCCTCACAACACACACAGCCCCCCAGCCCCTCACCACCCACACAGCCCCCCAGCCCCTCACCATCCACACAGCCCCCCAGCCCCTCACAACACACACAGCCCCCCAGCCCCTCACCACCCACACAGCCCACCAGCCCCTCACAACCCACACAGCCCACCAGCCCCTCACCACCCACACAGCCCCCAGCCCCTCACAACACACACAGCCCCCCAGCCCCTCACCACCCACACAGCCCCCCAGCCCCTCACCATCCACACAGCCCCCCAGCCCCTCACAACACACACAGCCCCCCAGCCCCTCACCACCCACACAGCCCCCCAGCCCCTCACCATCCACACAGCCCCCCAGCCCCTCACAACACACACACAGCCCACCAGCCCCTCACAACACACACAGCCCCCCAGCCCCTCACCACCCACACAGCCCCCCAGCCCCTCACCATCCACACAGCCCCCCAGCCCCTCACAACACACACAACCCCCCAGCCCCTCACCACCCACACAGCCCCCCAGCCCCTCACCATCCACACAGCCCCCCAGCCCCTCACAACACACACACAGCCCACCAGCCCCTCACAACACACACAGCCCCCCAGCCCCTCACCACCCACACAGCCCCCCAGCCCCTCACAACACACACACAGCCCCCCAGCCCCTCACCATCCACACAGCCCCCCAGCCCCTCACAACACACACAGCCCCCCAGCCCCTCACCACCCACACAGCCCACCAGCCCCTCACAACACACACAGCCCCCCAGCCCCTCACAACACACACACAGCCCACCAGCCCCTCACAACACACACAGCCCCCCAGCCCCTCACAACACACACACAGCCCACACAGCCCCTCACCACCCACACAGCCCCCCAGCCCCTCACAACACACACAGCCCCCCAGCCCCTCACAACACACACACAGCCCCCCAGCCCCTCACAACACACACAGCCCCCCAGCCCCTCACAACACACACACAGCCCCCCAGCCCCTCACAACACACACAGCCCACCAGCCCCTCACAACACACACACAGCCCCCCAGCCCCTCACAACACACACAGCCCACCAGCCCCTCACAACACACACACAGCCCCCCAGCCCCTCACAACACACACACAGCCCCCCAGCCCCTCACAACACACACAGCCCCCCAGCCCCTCACCACCCACAGCCCACCAGCCCCTCACAACACACACAGCCCCCCAGCCCCTCACCACCCACACAGCCCACCAGCCCCTCACCACCCACAGCCCACCAGCCCCTCACAACACACACAGCCCCCAGCCCCTCACAACACACACAGCCCCCCAGCCCCTCACAACACACACAGCCCCCCAGCCCCTCACCACCCACAGCCCCCCAGCCCCTCACCACCCACAGCCCACCAGCCCCTCACCCACACGCCCGCAGGCTGAGCCAGGAGGCAGGCACAGACGCACGGACCACTCCCAGTTTGCTTTCTCAAGCAAAGAATGGCGAAGTATGGATTGTCCTGCTTGTGTCTTCAGGCTTGGAGGTTGCAACATGGCTGTGGAGTGCTGATGATCCCAATTGAAAGGAGGGCACTGGCATTTCTCAGTCATAAATAAATCGGACGTGTTTGTCCTACCACATATCAAGAAAACCGCGTCTTTTTCTACAAGTATATATATTTTTACACATCCCATCGGCCTTATTTTTGGGGGGAGTTAAAAATATTCGCGTGCATTGCATCAACACAAGCAGAGCTGTGGAGCGGTCTGGTCAATGAGCGTCTCGTCAGCAGAGTCGGGGACGTGTTCCTGTCGGTGTTGTGCAGGTCGCCGTCGTCCCCACGCCGAATTGACGCTTCGTGAGACGAGGCGGGCTGGTGGTGGTGGTGGTGGGGGGGGGGCTTCACGTGGCAGACCGCAGCTGCTGGATACGAAGGGCCCTCTCTCCAAGCCAGGGCCCCGTTGTCCAATAGGCCACAGTCGGCACTGAGCCAAGGGCCTGCGAAAACTAAAGGGCGTACGGGAAAAAAAATTGGACCATGTTTTTGTTTGTATGTATGCTAACAAAAACATTCACCAAGATATCTTCCTGAATGAATATATGTATACAGCGAGGCTTGGCACAGTGTTTATGGAAAGAGGCAGAGTTAGTTCAATGCCAATCTCTTGTTTTCACAAGGTGAGAGAAATGAACACGGGAGATGAACTTCTCGAGATTTTTTTCATTGCAAAATTTGCAATAATATCGTCAAATGTTGTTTTTCGCGTAACGCGTCAGCCAGCAGTGACGACATCTGTCCAGCGGCTGGACGAAGTCGGCGTGAAACAAGCGGAGTGGTAACATGGGGCATCAGCAGCAGCAGCAGCAGCCGGAGAGAGTGATCACTGCAGACCTACGAAACCGAAGTGCCTCGGGCCTGCACGGACCTCAATCCGCCCTCTCTCCACGATGGGGCTCGTTGTGGCCACACTTCCACGACCTGGTGAAGATGCCACCGTCATTAGCCGTGGCCGCGAATCGAACTCGGGTCACCTGGATCACAGAGCGCAATGCGTTTCGCCATGTAACGTACGACTTTATAAGCGTGTGTTATTTGATCATTTAACGACATTGCTATTTAATATTCTTGGGTTCTAACATTGCTGATTGGGTGTTTTTTTTCTTTCTCTCTCTGCATTGTGTTTGTTTACGCGTTGTTAATTGCCGCTTTGCTGTTCAGCATTTAATTAAACTCACGGTCTCCCCTTGATGAATCGACGTGGGATGCTGCCTGGCTGCCACAGCCCATCGATCCGTCTCGCCCCCCTCCCTCTACGCTGCACGTGAATGCCCTTGCCACCCACCCGGGCCACGTGCGGGTCTGGACAGCCACAACGAGTCGCAAGAGCTTCCAACCCTCTGTGGTCAGCCGGGAATTTGGGTCACACTCGGCTGCACCCTTGGAACGATTTGCCGGCGACGCATTGCGAACGCAGCCCCTTCCCTCGGTCCGTCCGGAGTGAAGCCGGGCATCATCGACACGATCATCGGCCATGATTAATACACTGCTGGGTGAAGGACTCACTCAAAAGCCATTGCCATCTCTCGCGGTCCCTGGCGATGTAACGATTCGCCTAATTATTTGGCGATGCTACTGCTGCTGCTGGCAGTGGTGCACAAGCACTAAACAACAGCAACAGCAGCAGCCAACACGTTCGTCAATACTACCACTGCACGCGTGGCCTTTAGAGGGAACACAATACCCGGCGACGTTGTGGGCACTGCTCCTTCTTCGTCGTACACGTCTGGCACCTGCACGCGAGATTATGTCATCGCCGATCCCGTGAAGCCTTTCCCACCACGCAAGGGCAATTTGAGGTGCAATGGCCACGCTGTGTGAGTGAGAGAGAGCGTGCACGACTTCTCAAGAGGGTGGTCACAATCCACTGCTCAATGAACGCATCCCCCATGGCGTGGCGGTTGTATGACCACACTTCACCAATTAACAAACGAAGCATTGCTTAATCGCATTGTACATGAAATAGGCCTGACTTTTATTCGTTGTTTAAAAACATGTATTCCGTCGGCCGCTCTTGGAGTAGTGGGCCCTGCCTACCCGCGAGTCGTGGAGAATGGCGCTGCACGTGGCATCCGTATGGTCACCCTGGACCCCTGGCCGGGGTACAAGGGGATCCCATCATCCCCTCACCCCCCCCACCACCCACACACACAACTCCCTCTCTACCCCGTCCCCCGGCAGGGCCCGACCCCACGCGAATTCCTCAGCCTGCCGCGTGACCCGCAGTGACCCCCGCATGCAGGAGGGGGCGACGGGGATGGGATTGAGAAGTGAGTGGAGCGTGCGTGGGGGGGGGGGTGTTTTTGTAAAAGGAGGCGAGTGGGCAGTGGGAGGAGGGGGACGTGGGGGGGGGGGGCACTGGGTTAGTGGGGGAGGGGGAGTCGGGGTGGGGGGGTCACCATGGGGGCGACCGTGAAAAGATTCCCAGGTGTGAGGGTCCTGCAGTGTGCGTGGGTGAGTGCATCATTCAGAGTGTGATAGTGGTACAGTGTGCGTGGGTGAGTGCATCATTCAGAGTGTGATAGTGGTACAGTGTGCGTGGGTGAGTGCATCATTCAGAGTGTGATAGTGGTACAGTGTGCGTGGGTGAGTGCATCATTTAGAGTGTGATAGCGGTACAGTGTGCGTGGGTGAGTGCATCATTCAGAGTGTGATAGTGGTACAGTGTGCGTGGGTGAGTGCATCATTCAGAGTGTGATAGTGGTACAGTGTGCGTGGGTGAGTGCATCATTCAGAGTGTGATAGTGGTACAGTGTGCGTGGGTGAGTGCATCATTCAGAGTGTAATAGTGGTACAGTGTGCGTGGGTGAGTGCATCATTCAGAGTGTGATAGTGGTACAGTGTGCGTGGGTGAGTGCATCATTCAGAGTGTGATAGTGGTACAGTGTGCGTGGGTGAGTGCATCATTCAGAGTGTAATAGTGGTACAGTGTGCGTGGGTGAGTGCATCATTCAGAGTGTGATAGTGGTACAGTGTGCGTGGGTGAGTGCATCATTCAGAGTGTGATAGCGGTACAGTGTGCGTGGGTGAGTGCATCATTCAGAGTGTGATAGTGGTACAGTGTGTGTGGGTGAGTGTATCATTCAGGGTGTGATAGTGGTACAGTGTGCGTGGGTGAGTGTATCATTCAGAGTGTGATAGTGGTACAGTGTGCGTGGGTGAGTGCATCATTCAGGGTGTGATAGCGGTACAGTGTGCGTGGGCGAGTGCATCATTCAGAGTGTGATAGTGGTACAGTGTGCGTGGGCGAGTGCATCATTCAGGGTGTGATAGCGGTACAGTGTGCGTGGGCGAGTGCATCATTCAGGGTGTGATAGTGGTACAGTGTGCGTGGGCGAGTGCATCATTCAGAGTGTGATAGCGGTACAGTGTGCGTGGGCGAGTGCATCATTCAGAGTGTGATAGTGGTACAGTGTGTGTGGGTGAGTGCATCATTCAGGGTGTGATAGTGGTACAGTGTGTGTGGGTGAGTGCATCATTCAGGGTGTGATAGTGGTACAGTGTGCGTGGGCGAGTGCATCATTCAGAGTGTGATAGCGGTACAGTGTGCGTGGGCGAGTGCATCATTCAGAGTGTGATAGTGGTACAGTGTGTGTGGGTGAGTGCATCATTCAGGGTGTGATAGTGGTGTAATAAAGGTCGTGGAAGCGACTTCTGGAATCCGGTCTTTATTTGTCTTTCGTTCACAACACTCCCATCTTAGTCCTTCACGCTGCTGACAGACAGCGTGAGAGGGAGAGAGACACGCGCGGCCACGTGGCAGCCTGGACCCCGCTCCAGGGTGGCCTCACCCTCCGTTCGTTCCAGATCTGATCACATGTTGTTCGTCTCCACCCCTTTTAATACCTGGGTCACGTGGTACCTTTCCATCAATCCTGGTTAGCCTCTATGGAATCTTCTAGACTCCATGGTACGCTCCCAGGACCACGCCCCTGACTCGTCCCCCCATTTGCTGTGGCTAAAGCCAGCAGAACCAATCCTATACTTACAGATGTCACATTCGCATTACGTCAGGGCCACGCCCCTAGACTTCTCCCCATTGGCTATGGGTGTAATCCAACAGCAACCCGGATATGTCCTCACATTACATCACCCCCACACCCCACCCCCCCCCGTGTAAAAAGTCAGCCGTCTCGGCTGGGAAAAGAGTGACAGCCCGAATCCCTTTGAATAACATCTTACGGCGTCCATGACGCATTAACAAGGTAAGGGGAGTAGGCGCCATTGCGCAAAGGAATTAAAACATTAAAACAACAGACATACATTAGGGCGCCCCTGTAGCGCAGTAACACAAGGGTGACAGACCGCAAGGGAAACCGTATTAGCGAAATGGGAGAGACTTCGATCGCGTACGCGACGCCAGACCCTCTCCTCCCCTCGCGCGTGGTTGCCTCGCCGACTGTTCAGCAGGAGGTGGTTGCAGTGGAGAAGAAGAAGAATTTTCAGTTTCCGTTGTGTCTGAGACAGGCCCCGTTGGAGGTGGAACGTCCGGGGTCTCGTCGTCCTTCAAAACCTGTACGTCTGCGGGGGGTAGAACACAGCCCCGCTGGGGATCAATCTGTTCAATCGGCGAGGCAAGTGGCACATTCGGCACGCCAGACCCCGGCAGGTCAACAAGTGGAGATGAAGGGCCAGCACGTGGGTCAACGTAGGGCTTGAGCCGCGACGAATGGACATACCAACGACGTTGGCCGTACTGGATGCGAACACTCTGGGGATTCCGAATGTCCACCAGCCTCACCGGCCCCCGCCAAGGCTTGTGCAGTTTAGGGGATGTACCCACTGGCACCTGAGGGCAATGGAGCCATTGCCATATCGCCCACCGACCAAGGCATGTCAGTTTGCGATCGACGCGCATACCTCTCGTTCCTTGCCTGCGTACGGGCCGTCGTACATCTGGCGGCCTGTTGCGCCTCCGTAACCCGTTTAAGCGAGTCCCGTACGTGGTCAGGCAAGGAAGGGGACGGTTGCTTCCCCGTTGCACCAAGTTGCACATCAATCGGGGGTACATTCTCACGGCCATACATGAGGAAAAATGGCGAATATCCTGTGGACGCGTGCGGAACCATGCCGTATGCCGCCAGGACGCCCGGTATGTGCAAGTCCCAATCGGTTTGTTTCTCACTCGCCGTGTGGCAAAGCATGGCCGAAAGGGTGCGGTTAAATCGTTCCACCATGCCATCCGTTTGCGGATGGTAAGGGGAAGTGCGGATTTTCTTTGTACCCAAGGCAGAGCACACGTCTTTGAGCAATTTAGAGGAGAAGTTACGTCCTTGATCCGTGAGCAGCCCTTCGGGTGCTCCTTTATCCATGACGTACCCATTCAAGAAAGCCTCGGTGATGGATGAGGCCGTTTGGTGAGGCAGAGGCCAGGCCATAGGCCAGCGAGAAAAGTATTCGACCCCGACCAAAAGGTATTTATTTCCCCTAGCCGATGGAGGGAACGGGCCCAGGATATCCAGAGCAACCAGCTTTGGATATCCGAATACGGGATACCACGATCGCTCGTAGGGGCGGGACATAATTTTGACATGGCAGTTTCTGCTTCGCACAATCATGGCATGACCGGATAAAGTTAGTGACATCCGCTGTCATGCCAGGCCAAAAGAAATCCTGCTGCATCGCGGCTAATGTTTTCTGCACGCCGAGGTGCATCAGCTTGTCGGCGTGCAGCGCGCGGACCAGTTTGTGGCGAAGGGACGTCGGCACAACCAGGCGTGAACGGTCGGACAACCTATCCGTACACATCAGTAATCCCGCCTGGCCCTGAAACAACTGCCATTTCCATCCCGCCAAATGAGATTCTCGGTTTCCCAATCAGTTCCCGCAGTGGAGCCAGAGAGGCATCAGCCTCTTGCTCGCGTAGCCACACCCGAGTGCGGCAAATGCAGCGTATCGTCGGCGCCAACGGGTACATCCTGGCCATCATCGTTCGACATCGCCCCCATGACCGGACAGGGCGAGGTAGGCAGCGCCGCACAGCGGTGCGTACGTGTCAGACAGGCGCAGGGAGGAGTCGGGGGCAACCTAGAGAGAGCGTCCACGTTGCCATGGCGAGTACACTTGCGGTACGTGATATTGAAGGAAAACTCCTGTAATGATTCCAACCACCGAGACAATTGACCGGACAGTTGTTCCAATTTCAAAGAATATTGCAAGGCAGCGTGGTCAGTGCGCACGAGGAATTTCCTTCCATACAGGTACGGCCGGTACTGGCGAACAAAATGTATGATTGCCAGCAGTTCCTGTCGCGTCACGGAATATCGCGTCTCGGCAGGAGACAGAACCCTGTTGCCGTATGCCACCACTCGCTCGACCCCGTCTTTCCATTGCGACAAAACGGCTCCTATGCCGATATCGCTAGCATCCGTGTCAAGGATGAACGGCTGGGAAAAGTCTGGGTAGACGAGTGTCGGAGCGGTGGCCAGGCGATCCCGGAGAGATTGAATAGAGCGCTCCTCTTCCGGGCCCCATTTAAATCTCTTATTTTTCCCGTCAAAACATGCAGCGGCTTAGCCAACGTTGCGAAATTCTTAACAAATCGGCGATAGTAGGATGCGAATCCTATAAACCGCCGTACGTCGCCCACCAAAGTGGGCATGGGCCACTCTCGGACACACGCCATTTTCTGAGGGTCCGTGGACACACTGTCAGAGCTGACGATGTGTCCCAAGTAGCGGATGGATCGTTGCAAAAGGTGGCACTTCTTTGGTTTAAATTTTAGGTCAGCCGACCGCATCCTCTAAAAGACAGTCTCCAGTCATTGGAGGTGTTCTTCGAAGGTGCGGCTGAATACGATGATATCGTTCAAAAATATGAGGCACGTTTCCCACTGCAGCCCCGCTAGCACCAGTTCCATCAGGCGTTGGAACGTCGCAGGTGCTGCATTCAAGCCCATAGGTAAGCAGTTAAACTCAAAGAGGGCTTGTGGCGTGCGGAACGCCGTTTTCGGTTTGGACGCGTCATCGAGGGGAAGCTGCCAAAACCCAGACGACAGGTCGAGAGGGTAGAGACAAAATTTGCCCCCGACAAAGCGTCCAACGAGTCGTCCATTCGTGGCAAGGGGTATGCATCCGCCACGGATATCTTATTCAATCGGCGGAAGTCTACACAAAACCTCGTCCCGCCATCCTTTTTTTTAACCAGCACCACCGGCGCGCCCCAAGGACTGTTGGACGGTGAAATTATATCGGCCGCCAACATGTCGTCCACCGCACCACGCACGTGTTCCCTTTCTGCAGGGCTCATGCGATGTGGGTGCATACAAATCAGTCCCGCCGCACCGGTGTCGATATGGTGCGACAAGAGCGAGGTATGGCCCAAATCCAAATCGTTTTTACTGAAAACGTCAGCGTACTCCGACAATAGTGAATGCAAGGCGCTCTGCTGCGTGGCCGACAAGGACATATTTTCCCCGCACAATTCTGCGATCCATCGATCATCCGAACGATCGGATCGTGGCACGCCAGCGGCCATTTTTGTGGGGTTGGTCACTCTCAAAGCTGGTGAAATCGGTAGTGGCGTGAGCCAACACCGAGCCAGCCGGGACGACGACCCGGTCCGGGCCACCATTTAACACTTGTATAAACGGGGCCTGACCAGGCCGAACGATAGTTTGAGCCGCCACTAGGGAAAAGTATTTTGCCACAGAATTCGACGGGGACAACAACACACCCATCGCATCGTTCGCGGCTTTCAACCGCTTTCGGTAATGCAGCGGAATAAGCATTTGTGAGCCTGATGGTACTTCTACCGTGACAGCAACAATTGCATTAACAGCGTTTCCTGGGGGCGAACGGCCCAGCAGGGACGGCAGGAAGGACATTCTACGGCCCCCTGGCATTTTCAAGCAACCTTGATCGACGAGTATTTTAACGGGCATCCGACGAAGGAAATCGGTGCCCAATAAGCATGGGACGGCCAATGAATGCGAGATCAAAACTGGTCCCACCGCAGTGATATTCCCTATAGCAATGCGCACATCTACTCACCCCAAAATACCCATGCTACCCCCATTCGCAGCAACGAATGCATCGTTAGCCGGTCGGATCCGCGATGTAGGAATGGACAGGAGATGAAAAATGACATCGGAAATGATGGTTGCAGACGCGCCGGTGTCCACCAAAATACGGACATCGATCCCATCGATATTACCCCGTACCGTCGAGGACCCCGACGCAGCTGCCACCACCCTTCGAGCCAATGTTTTCCATTATCTAACCGAGTGTGGCATCGACCCAGGTGACCCACAATTCCCTTCAGGAGTGCAAAAATGGGTGCGAGTGGATGCGTGATGTGTCAAGACCTGCCGGGTGTCCGATATGTGCCGAATTGCCCGAGGGTGCCGTGGATCCGCGTCCGGTGGAGGAGATGGAAGTCGGCCCGACGGGAGCTGAGGAGGTTGAAGTCGGCAGCGGCAAACCCGGGCGAAATGGCCTCATCGGCCACACTTGAAACATGTGACCACCGCCGCCCGGCGGTTGGTTGCCCCGGTCCCCGCTTGTGGACGTCCGGCCCCATCATGCTGCTCGCGTGGCTGGCGTTTCGGGACCCAGCGAGGAATGGCTGCCATCACCTCGTCGTCGCTGGAGTCGTTGGAGCCGTGGACGACACAACGTGGGGCCCGTCTATCTCAGGATCTCCCGTACATGCAGTCATCTGGTCCCAGCGTTTGAGGTTGAACTTGGCGTCCAAACAGCGCGCCACCCATCGAGACGTTAGCGGTTCGTGGCCGCACACTGGTAATGATATGTTAAGTTCCTGGGACAGCTCAATCATTCTAGAAAGGATGAGAGGATCCAGGAGATCGGCTGACGAATCGGGCTAGGCGGCCATGGCAAGCGCCAACAGCGCCCCTCGGTAGGCCAAGGGCGATTCATCCGCTCCTCGACGCCGCTGCATGAATTTCCTGGTAGCCGCCGTTGGCGGCTCGTAGAACTCCGCCATGTCCGCGAAAGCGTCACGCAGCGTCTTTTTCTTACTCGCCGGGATGGAGCGGAAGACTGCCAAGGAGACGTCGTCCAATAGCATGGGCAGAGCCTCCAGCGCTTCTGCCTCCGTCCATCGCACCGACCGAAGGGCTGACTCGAACCACCACGTGAACGCCCTCCAGTCGCCCCCGGCGACAAATTCTTTAATTTGAGGAAGGCGATGGCCGCGGTGAATATCCGAGGCCTCGGGCGTGTCAGATCCCGCTCTCCGCACAGCACGCGGCTCCGTCAAAATGGCGTCCGGCGGCCGCGTGGCAGCAGCCCCGCCCAAGATGGAGGCCTCCTCCTCCGCGGCAGGAGTAATGGTGGACGGCGTTTCCCGCTGAAGATTTTGGTCATTGGCCCTTGGGTGAGCTCCACGTGGCCGACCGAGGGCCGCTGATGACGCGACCGCCGTTGCAAGATTTAGCAGGATCGCACGGAGCGACTCTATCTGCTCCACCACCCGACGCCACCCCTCGTCCGCAGCCGGAGACATCGTCTCGCCGGCCTGTCGTCGATGCGTGGCGTCGGGGAGAGCGGCAGATGGCGGTAGAGGACCCGTGGCTCCCAGCAGCTCGTCCTCATCCGCCTCGACATCTTTATCCGACGGAGGATCCGGTGGGTTTCTTTTCTTGAGGCGCTTGGACATTTTCTAATAATTGTCCAAACGGTCTCAAGAAGCACTTCTGTCACCAATGTAATAAAGGTCGTGGAAGCGACTTCTGGAATCCGGTCTTTATTTGTCTTTCGTTCACAATACTCCCATCTTACTCCTTCACGCTGCTGACAGACAGCGTGAGAGGGAGAGAGACACGCGCGGCCACGTGGCAGCCTGGACCCCGCTCCAGCGTGGCCTCACCCTCCGTTCGTTTCAGATCTGATCACGTGTTGTTCGTCTCCACCCCTTTTAATACCTGGGTCACGTGGTACCTTTCCACCAATCCTGGTTAGCTTCTATGGAATCTTCTAGACTCCATGGTACGCTCCCAGGACCACGCCCCTGACTCGTCCCCCCATTGGCTGTGGCTAAAGCCAGCAGAACCAATCCTCTACTTACAGATGTCACCTTCGCATTACGTCAGGGCCACGCCCCTAGACTTCTCCCCATTGGCTATGGGCCAGGACCGGCAGAGCCAATCATCGTACGAGGTGTAATCCAACAGCAACCCGGATATGTCCTCACATTACAGTGGTACAGTGTGCGTGGGTGAGTGCGTGATTCAGAGTGTGATAGCGGTACAGTGTGCGTGGGTGAGTGTATCATTCAGAGTGTGATAGTGGTACAGTGTGCGTGGGTGAGTGTATCATTCAGAGTGTGAGTGGTACAGTGTGCGTGGGTGAGTGCATCATTCAGTGTGATAGTGGTACAGTGTGCGTGGGTGAGTGCATCATTCAGAGTGTGATAGTGGTACAGTGTGGGTGGGTGAGTGTATCATTCAGAGTGTGATAGTGGTACAGTGTGCGTGGGTGAGTGTATCATTCAGAGTGTGATTGTGCTGCAGTGTACGTGGGTGTATACCAGGTGTGGTGTTGGCCACCCACCCCCTCGTGTGCCGTCCCGGCCTTCTTAGGTGCTCGCTAACAGCACTTGCCCCAACATTCTATTAAGGCTATATGGGGGATCTTTGTCTGTTTTACGTATTGGGGTCCGTGTGGAGTGGTGGTGTCGTGGTGAGTGCACTGCGCTACGAACCTGGCGACCCGAGTTTGATTCCGGCTCACGCGTCTGAACGTCGCCATATAAACACCGGTGACAATTATCGGAACCACCCCTGGGCATCCCCTAAATCGACTCAATCTCAAATGAGTACCTGGTGCGATTGATAAACACCGTTGCTGGGGAGACAAAGGCGGCCGGGCGTGATACTGCTTGCTGACAGTCCTTGCCCCAAAAGTATTTTAAGGCGACACGAGCTCATTCCCTGCTCATGACGAACACCAGTGACGACAATCTGAACTGGTCCTGGACCTCCCCTTAGGTCGACTCAGGCTCAAATGAGTGCCTGGTGCCGTGTGCAAACATTGCCACCAGAGAGACAAAGGCGGCCACCCAACTCTTGGTGTAGCGTGCTGACTCGTGGGTGCCGCTTGCTAACAGCACTCGCCCCAAACGTGTGTAGGCTACACGTGGAATGTTCGTCTTGCGTGATGAGCGAGTGTGGATTTTGCTTGGGGTGTAAAGTTTTGTGTCGGGGTGTTGTGTAGGTTGGGGTGTCGAGATGTGTGTAGTTTGGGGTGCCAGGGTGTGTGAAGGCTGGGGTGTCAGGGTGTTGTGTAGATTGGGCTGTCAGGGTGTGTGATGGTTGGGGTGTCAGTGTGTGTGTAGATTGGGGTGTTGTGTAGGTTGGGCTGTCAGGGTTTTGTGTAGGGTGGGGTGTCGAGATGTGTGTAGGTTGGGGTGTGTGTAGGTTATGGTGCCAGGGTGTGTGAAGGTTGGGGTGTGTGTAGGTTATGGTGCCAGGGTGTGTGAAGGTTGGGGTGTCAGTGTGTGTGTAGGTTGGGGTGTCGAGATGTGTGTAGATTGGGGTGTCGAGATGTGTGTAGGTTGGGGTGTGTGTAGGTTATGGTGTCAGGGTGTGTGCAGGTTGGGGTTACAGGGTGTGTGCAGGTTGCAGTGTTGGGGTGTTGTGTAGGTTTGCGTGTCAGGGTGTGTGTAGGTTAGGGTGTCGGGGTATGTGCACGTTGGGATGTCGGGGGGTGTGGAGGTTGAGGTGTGTGTAGGTTGGGGTGTGTAAAGGTTGGAGTATCTGGGTGTGTGAAGATTGGGGTGTCGTGTGTGTAGGTTGAGTTGTATCGGTTGGTGTGTCAAGGTGTGTAGGTTTGGGTGTGTGTAGGTTGTCAGCTGTGTAGGGGCGTGTTGGTTGGAGGTGTTGGTGGTGGGATAGAATGGGTTTTAAGGGGTATATTTGAGTATTTTATTCTGCAAATTTCTATAAAAAATATCTCCGTTTGCAAGCTAATACATTATATGGTCGCACTCATTAACCAAAGTGTTGCCACAAATAAACCACAACATTTTGATCTCAAGGAGCATAAACCATCATCATGCAAACTCGCGTCGTCTTCATCGTGGCTTTTGGCTAACCATCGAACAAAGATGCACACCGCACTTCTGCGGCCGCTTGGAACGCTCTAACTTCTGATATTCAGAAGCCACTGGAGCTACACACTTATAAGTAGATATTGAAAACTAATTTCTCTAGAGCGGCTTTTAGTGTTGTTTGTCGTTCTTCCCCCACACCTTCGATAAGCACGGTTGGCTACGTACGGTGTAAAATAAGTTCAACATACGTAAATCTTGCAGTGGTTCTTCACGTGTTAAATTTGATGCTTTACTTTCAAATTATACTATCATTTGTATGTCACGTTAAAAAAAAGTCGTTCAAGTGGTACATGTTGGGGCTAAAACGTATCTCAGCTTTTAATAATGCGCGTGAGTCAATGGGAACATAAAGCTCGTTTAAGGAGTTCGCTTACCAAGCTAATGTTCGCTTACCGAGCTAATTGTCGCTTAAAGTTTATCTCGCTCGTTAAAGCGAGACCTGCCTGTACTGGAGGGCAGTCCTCGACTCACGAACACAATTTGTTCCTGAGAACCGTTTGTAAATAGAACGGTTCGTAAGTTGGAACACAATACTGTACTCTATTTAAATGCCCATACGGTCAGTGTTATGAAATGCGTAACGGTTCAACAACAAAGGGAAGCAGTTACATTCATAGGTGTAAATTTGCATGTAACACTGTAAACAATACTGAATAAAAAATCAAACGTAAAATAAAATACCACTGATAACTATTTTTTTTCCGAGTCCTTATGTTGGCTGAATTGCTTGTCAACGAGTCACCACAATTGCACTCACGCACGAGAACCGCCATTCGCCACTAAGTGGCGGTGACGTCACCACGACGCTTGTGCCAGGCTATGTGCATTTTAAGGCCACGTGAAGTGTCGAATGCCTTCCGGCAGGCCACGGGGCAGACCCAGGTGCCATGTATCGACTTACTGAGATGACTGGACGATACAACACCTGTGCCCCCTACTGTGCCAACTTGCTGTGTTTAAGCCGCCCGGCGCTCTGCTCGTTGTTGAGCGTCGCTCCTCTGCCCTCCGTTGTTGCTGGAGGGCGACTGCCTCCAACTGCCCAGTAGCAGCGTCCTTCACGAGCCTCCTCCGCAGAGGCCGGTCTTGACACCGCTGGTACCGGTCATCAGCAAGTCCACATCCTCATACCACATCACTGCATCTCTTCCCTAGCCCGTGCCACGCCCGTTTAGCTCCCTCGATCCAGCCGAACAAAAGTTGTTTAGGAATGCGGTGGCAGGACATGCGGGCGACATGATCCAACCAACGCAGCCTTGCCTACCGGTTGTCACCGATGGAACTTTGTACAGATCTGAGAATAGGTTTTCCCCTTTTTTCTGGCAACAAAACAGGGGTTAAGATGTCCAAACACCAAACTGAAACCTTTTACAAGGAATCATGTCTGCATTAACCACAATACTTGTGGTCAGAATGCAAACAAAAAACAGTAAAATATGCATACGCCTTTTGGCGTCCTCTGAGACTAGGCTCGAAAGAAAGCTGTCTCTGGTGTGGACGTCAATGTAAAAAAATAAATGGAAGCTGGTTCGTAATGGGGCTGTTCGTAAGTCGTGGACTTCCAGTGCAGGCAAACACGGGCCACGCAGGGGCTCCTCCAGTCACCAGTCCAGCAGCGCCCTCTGCTGGCCTGGCTCATGAAGTGCGATGTTCACACGGCACACCGGAGCCGCCTTCCAAAACTCAACGCCGGAGAGTTTATTAAAACTAGTGTGACAAGTGGTACAAAATAAACACAGATATTTATTGCGAAACAAAGTCAAGATCGGGATGAAAATCCACGGCGGCCATCGTAGTCCAAAGATAGGCGGGGGTTAAAGGTCAAGTTTGGGGCAGGTGTTGATGAAGAGGGGAGCACAACGGTGAGGGAGGGGGCGTCGCGATGGGTCATGGGTCATAGGTGATTGGAGTGGGAAGCGAAGCGCACGTGGTCGACGGGTCGACCACCGCAACTCTGCCACATTGACAACCGCACAGGCGAGTCGAGTAATACAATAAAAAACTGGTTTGTGGACGTCCGAGCTTGGTAGACCGAAGTATTTACAAATCTATCGCTCCGCACGGGGAGTGTAATTAAATTATAACATTGTGCACCGTTAAGATTCGTGTAAATTTGGGCTCTTCATTCAGTGGACGGACATGAAAGGTATCAGCTGGCGTTTGCCATAGTACGTGGGGCGACTTTGGCATAATAGTCTGTGGACGGGCAGTGTTGGGGCGGCATGTCCCATGTCAGAACGCATGATTCATAACGACCACATTGTCGGCTTCCGTCCGGTCCGGAGACTGCCACGCAACACAAATGTGCACGCAAACTGCACGAACTGGCGCTACGGCAACCCCCATCTCTCGAAAACAACGGTACCCGCAATCCATAAAACAGAAATGTAAATTACATTATCACGGTTGCACTCATTTTTCTTTTATCCCAATCGGTGTTATGGCCAAGCGCGTCCATTTCCCACGATGCTTAGCTGACTCTCTTCAGTTCCACGCTGAAATTGAGGGTGCTGTTGGGCGGAATGGGGCCCATGCGCTTGCTCCCGTACCTGTGCGGCAGCAACGACAACATCAGCCGTGGCGTCGTCACACACATTAGCATCACGCACAAACATCACACACATCAGCGTCACACACATCAGCGTCACACACACCAACATCACACACATCAGCGTCACACACAAACATCACACACATCAGCGTCACACACAAACATAACACACATCAGCAGTGGAGCACACATCAACTGTGACGTCAGACAACAGTCGAAGAACCATAGCAGCATTACTAACAGTTGTAATGTCTAAATGAAGCTATTTTCTATTTACCAGGTGAGGCTCACCGAATTAGTTGTTTTTCCAAGGCGAGCTTGGCCACAGGTGAAAGTTCATCCCAGTGTCTTGTATCACTAAAGGTGGGAATTTATAGTTGCAGCCGAATAAACTGAACGCAGTTTCTCAATGCCCAGAGGGGGCAAAAACCGGAGGGCCCGGAGAAAAATCCAACGCGGCGACCACCACAGGGGGCCGGGGGGTTCTAAGCCACAGTATCCAGCGAGGGAGATGGCATCGGTGCCCCGAGCTCTGCACCGCGACGCAGTTCCTGTCACGCGATCATCGATGCTCGCGCCTGCCAGCGGCTGTCCCGCCGCGCGTGCCCCCGCGCGTCCGCTCACGGCGAGCGGACGCGCCATGGGGCTGCGGCGGAGTTGCTGTCGTCCACAAGCGAAGCCCGGCGCGCACCATCGCAGCCCGCGGGTATTTTACATGGACGGGCGCCGCCAAAGAGCGCTCTTTGAACCCTCGAGGGTGGGGGGTTCCGTACGACTTCAGATTCTCTTCTTTAAACAAGCCTCGTCGAAATTTTGCCATTGTTGAGTTTCGCTCGGTGTTTGATATATTATGTAAGTTTAAAGTTAATTTTGTTTGACTAGGTGAGAACTCAAGAGGGACGGGGATTGCAACGGACCTCTTGGATTGCAAGATGAGGATTGCAAGGGGCGCCACAGAGGGGAGAGATATTAACTACCTCGCCTGATATACTGGAGGTCGTGGGTTCGATCCCGACCCCAATATATTTTGCACGTTCTCTCTGTGGTTGAGTGGATTTTTATCCAGGTCCTCAGATTTTTCCCTCCACATTTATAAACATGCCTTTAGAATATTTGGCTGCGACACATTTCCACATGATAAGCCACTTTGTTGAGATATCATTTGTGGCCAGGTCGCTTATGAAACAGAGCTACATAGCTCAGTGGGCCTTACCGGCGGGGGGGGGGGGACCACCGCCGCAGAAGACAATACGGACGATGGTGTCAGCGATGGCTGTGTGAGACTTACGCGAGGTGCGGGGGAATCGACAGCTTCCTCTTGCCTCCCACACTCATCCCTGGGCACAGCACGAGACGCGAAAAACACGCACGGGCACGCACAGACACGCACGGGCGTCACTTGCAGGACTGAGCGGGAAACCACCACAAAAACACAACAACTGGAGAGCATGAGAAGGGGTGTTCCCCTTTCTTTCTGGCAACAAATCAGCTGTGTTAAAGATGTTAAAACACCAAACTGAAACCTTTTACAAGGAATCATGTCTGCATTAACCACAATACTTGTGGTCAGAATGCAAACAAAAAACACACTGATGATATATGCATTGTCTTTGAAACTGATTGGTCCACACCAGAGACGGCTTTCTTTGGAGCCTCGTCTCAATTGGTGCTAGACCAGAGGACGCCAAAAGGCGCGTGTAATGCAACTCAGAGAGTTGGCTAACACAACAGTTAACACTTGACCTGGTTGATCCAGTCCTTCCAAACATGAGTTGGATTACATTTCAAAATTTTGTTAAGTTTGATATCTAAGCTTCCTCGTCACATTTCTGTTCTCTCTCGTTCACCCAAGCCCTCTTTGAATTGTATCCCCACCCTCTCGCCCCTTTGCGGCCTCCCCTCCCCTCCTCCCCCCTCTATACAATGCCTTGTCAGAGGCATGCTTCTCTCTTTCACCTGAGGACGATCGCTTGTTGATGCGATAGGAACGTCGTGATCTATTAGTTATTTAGTTTCCTATCTACGTGAGTATGAAAGCCTGCAGTCACGAAAGCTTCTAATCTTAACACCTGTTGTGTTGCCAGAAAAAAGTGGAAAACCTATTCTCATATTTTGGAACTGGCAAAGGAGGTCCCATGATGTAACTGGACAACAGTCAACGTGGAAATAGCAGGGGGGGGGGGATTAAAACCGATCCACACGTTCACGCACGCGAGAATTGGTCATTTGCGGTTCATGGGGTGCAGCGGACACACAGCGTCTAGCGCAAGCTGCTCCATGAACCCGCTGCCAGAGTTTTATTCCCGGCTCCCGGCTAATATTGGTCGGGCGCGTGACATCCCCATCGGCCGGTGGCGCCCCCCCCTCTTTACAAATCCACACCAGCCAGCATGGTGAAGTATGATCAGACAACTCCCATAACCAACACGACGTGGGAAGGGCCTTCAACGGTGGATGAACACAGAGCTGTCAATCACGAATTCCTCGCTGCATCTCCCAAGAGACGACAGACTCTCTGGGCAGTCATCGGTGCGGTGCTCTTCCAACTCGGACCCCACCGCGACCTCTAACCTCTTCGTGACCTCCCACCCCACCACCATCACCCTTTCCCGCAAAGATAGAAGTCTCTTCTCTTTCACCCGCGCTACGACGACTTCACCCCACCCCCGCGCGGCAACGCCGTCCCCCGCTCACCTTCGATCCCCATGTCCCAGCCCTTGATGACCTCGCCTGCTCCGAGGCGGAAGGTGAAGCCCTTCCCGCTGGTGGTCGAGTCGAACTCCTTGCCGCTGGTGAGCATGCCCTTGTAGTAGACGGTCACCTGCGCGGTGGAGAGGGGAGGGAGGTGGAGAGGAGGGGGGAGCGCCGCCGTCAGGGTACGTGACGGAGGTCGATCGCGGCGATTCCCCTGCGGCTCGTTTTGGCAAGAGGTCGCACGAGCGACGCCAGGCTGGTGCCGAGCCACTGCGGCGCCAGCGGCTGGCGTGCGAGGCTACGGGCAGGACGACGCACCCTGTACACGCAAACACTAACATTCGGCCAATCATCATCGTCCCTTCAGGGTTCCATAAAATAGGTACCACTCGTTCAGCAAAGCCATCGGGAAGTGAACGGCGAGTGTGCTATAAAGCCCGCAAAAGGAATGTGGAATTTCCACCACCACCTCAGGGTCGTCAACAGAGGGGGGAGCGCCACCCCACGCTCGATTAAGACACGTGCTATTTGACCGCGGTTGCCGCAAGGGGTGGAACGGTACGTGGTGGAATGGTGCTGGTGGAACGGTACGTGGCTTCTACAAATTTTAAATCGATTATTAAGCTCACGGTAAACGCATTAAATTGAGCACGTGAGAATAAATAACTTATATTTCACACCAATTACATGCCAATGCTACAATCGGGCTAACACAGCACACTAAAATGGTGTCGAGATGAACACAATCGACCCTCGACTGAAACGCGACCGGGACTCGCACCAATCATGAAATCGCTCGGCGGTTGGGGTGGGGAGCGAGAGATGCGCCATGATCGCCATCCCACAACGCCACACCGCACGCACTCACCATCTTCCCGCGCTTGGCGCGTATGCCGGTGCCGATCGTCACATCCTGGGACAGGAGGCCGCCTGGCAGGGTCGTCTTGGGCCCCGGGGTCGCTGGGCGTGTCTGGGGCTGCGCCGCCGCCAGTTTCGCTGCGAGAAACAATGCGGAGAGACGTGCAGGGCGGGGGAGGAAGATTTAAAAAATATATATTTTACCAGTCAACGCCCACTGAGCTATGGAGCGATTTTTCAGAAGTGACCTAGCCACAAATGATCGACTCTAAACGCATGTTTATAAATGTGGAGGGAAACACCTGGGGACCAAGAGAAAAATTCACACGACTACAGTTAGGGATCGAACTCAGGACCTCCTGCATAGCGGGCGAGGGAGTTAACATCTTGGCACTGCGGCGTTGGCATCAACCCTGCGGCAGCCACGTCGCTCTTGTCGTGCCACGGATTTACATTGATTCCTGGCGATTCTACTCGGGGTGGGATTTGCCGACATTGTCAACGAGACAACGATGCAAACATGGGGCTCTCCGACCGATGATCTGGTCACGTGGCTCCTCGCCGTTACAGCGAGGCGGCCCCGTCAGTCGGAAGGTCGAGTTCAAATCCTAACTGGGTCTCGTTTCAGCCCATCAACCCTCCAGGGCCGATGTAACGAGTACCATTTAATGGGGCAGTAAAGAGTGGTTGGATTACCGATTGACTCGCCCCCACCACAGCAATGTGGAATAGTCCGCCACTGGCTCAGGGCTGTAATCAGGAGATGAGCACCAATGCTTCACAACGCTCACGAGCGGCGGACGAGATCACCCACGATGACCCCGAGCGAGATGGGCGCGCGCTTCCTCCTGCTGCGAGCCGAGTGTCGTGCCAAGCGAGACGCGCCGAGCGCCACCCCGCGCACGCTGCACAGCCTGCGGGGGCGCCGGGGTAACGCGGGGCCGCTCACCTTTCTGATTGGGCGATTGCTGCTTCTGCGGGGTCTTTAGGGTTGGGGCCGCCTCCTTGGCTGACTGTGGCGCCTTTGCTTTGGGCGTCTTGTCAGCTTTGGCCTGTCCGTAAAAAAATTGAGAGGAACAAAAAGCAATTGCAACAATTATACAAATCGCGATGAAAAAAAATGTACAAAGATGATAATGCACTTTTTCCCACAATGCACTTCTTGCTAGGCTCACCTTTTCACTGGTGACATCCGCTTTCTGTGTTTTCTTCGCAACCGGTGACTCCACATCCTCCATCTCCTGCTCTTCCTCATCACTACCTTCCTCCACCTCCTCCACGTAGTCATCGTCGTTGTCCTCGTCGCTGCCGTCCGCCTCCAGGCTGTCCAGCGTTTCAATTTTTAGCTTTTTGGCTGGTAGGGGTGGTACCTTCGTGCTTCTCGATGGCCGCTTGACTCCGTTGGCTTCGCGTGCCGGTGGACAAACACGGGGACACAGATGCACGCAGACACGCGCACACAAGACACGCACGCCGCCTGGGTTTAGTTTCCGCTCTCAGAGCTGGCGCCGCTTGGCGATCTTGCCGTCGCGTCCGCATCACGAGCCATGCCGTTGAGCTATCGTTTGTGATGGCCACGCTGCTTCTCAAAAAGAGCTGTAGAGCTCGGTGGGCCTTACCTGCTAAAATAAAAATCAGTGTCGTTTTTCAGTCTTCATCTCGAGACACAACGGGGAGAAGCGGGGAAAGAGAAACCAAGAGGGGGGCGGGGGAAACAGTCAGCCCTCACGCGAGAGGGCCGAGCGCGGGGTGGCGCTGACGGGGAAGTCGTGGGGAGCTCGTTACCGGTTGAGACTTGACTGCTGCTCTCCCACTGCTTGCTCGTGTCGAGGATGGACTTGCCTTCGTCGCCCAACAGGTAGCCTGTGAGATGGACCACGCCTGCACACGCACGTACGTAGATCCCCACGCGGCCGTTATAAAGACCGATGGCGCAAGGGCTGTAAGGTAGCGCCCATTGACGAAACCCAGCACAGATTAACAGGTCGGTTCAGAGTTCCATCCGACACCGTGGTATTTTATAATAATCTACATTTGTAAGGCAAACTTAATCCAAGGATCCCAATGTGCCATGTATGTAAAGCAGGGAAATTAGACCGTCAGCGTAAACGACCAAAAATGAGGCCATTTTCAAAAAAGGCAACACGTTCCATAGTCTTGGAGCTGCACTGGCAAAAGCCTGATCACCCCTAGGAACGGAGCCTTGACCTCGGATTACCAAGAAGATCAGAAAATGTCAAGAGGCTCATTGGTGGTGTATAGAAGTAGATCAGTCCCTGTAAGTAATGTGGGGCTAACCCATTTGCAGCCTTGTAATAGCACGACTTTATAATCAATCAATCTATGAGCGAGGTATTGGCACCTTCATCAGTCCTAATTTGTTCATGCGCTGTGGCCAATTGAAAAGCCACTTCACGATTATCACTCGTGATTACCTGCATCTTTTAAAGTGTTTTAAATGTTCATCCGACACTGTGGAACCCATTGTGTGTAGACCGTGAGCCCCACCGGTTTCAGGGTCGTGCCCCTTTCCTTTACGAGGGGGGGGGGGAGATCTGCTATGGTGTGATGGTCAGCACACTGTGCTTGCAACAAATCTGGCTGTCCGCCTGATGATGCTAGTTGTAATTACGAGCGAAACGTCGTACTCAAGATTGTAAACGTTGTGGATTTTCTCTCCAACACACCGGTGTGCTGTACGAGTAACGAATTGCCATTTTCTGTTGACGTGACAAAACTTACCAATTGGCTGTGTTGGGTGGTGGCGGGTTCAACCAAAAAAACCTATATTATGAAAAATAACCTATTTTAATCACGAAAAACCTGTATTCAAACGGTACCCTATTGGTGCTCCACCCTCCCGAGCCAAGGTTCTCAGCTACGAGCCCCATCTGTGTGCTTTGGGGGTCACATGCCCTCCTGTACGGCGGTGCCAGCACGGCGCTCCGTTGCGTCTGTGAGCGTCTGTCCCGCCGCGCGTGCCCCCGCGCGTCCGCTCACGGCGAGCGGCCGCACCATGGGGCTGCGGCGGAGTTGCTGTCGTCCACAAGCGAAGCCCGGCGCGCACCATCGCAGCCCGCGGGTATTTTACATGGACCGGCGCGCCAACCAGCGCGCTTTCAACCCTCGCGCGGGCGGGTTCCGTACGACTTCAGATTCCCGTTACCACAAGCGTCATTATTTTAAACGGACACGTGTCTGCAACACCAAACACACGACGTTCTCTTCAGCTGGGCTAAGACGAGTGCAGAGGAGGGAACGCGCACAACACGACATGCAAGATGAAGCAATAACATGAGCCCGTGTGTCGGAGCGCGACATATTTTTGCATCGCAGCGCTGCCAACGATGGCGGCAGCTCAGCGAGACCCTCATCCGGCAGTGGATAGATCAAGGCTGATAATGGTTGGCATTTTGTAGTCAGGCGTGAGACAGAGCAACAAAGAACATACGAGGCAAATAACCCAAACGGGACGAAAGTATTTTTGTTATGGAATCGTGTCCCCAGTGTCGCCAGCGCTTACCACGACCCCTGGAGGCCAGGGTGACCACCTCACCCTGCACAAACACCAGGTCCAGCGACTGCTGCCAGTGGCCCTGCTGCAGGGTGCACGCCACAAAGTCGCCACCGTCGCAGACGTTCACCAGCACGCTCACCGTGCTGGCGCCTACGTTACACACGGCAAGGGGGGGGGAGGGGTGCTCGGTGAGAGAGGGACAATTCAAGCGCAGATGCAATTGTCAATGTCTGTCCCAGACTTGACATTTCACCCCCACCCGTCCATGGACAACGAGGCCCGCTCCGGGTTTTGCTATCCTCATCGCCACATTGTTTCATATCAAAAGACCCCGTGGATCAGCAGTAGAGCTTAACCTTTAACGATGCGAGATCAACCCCGATGATGCTTGGGAGAGCTGAATGGAATTCAAATGGACTAACGAACACATTGCCGTGAAAGATCCAATGCAGAAGATCCCCTGAGTTTGATCTTCCACGAAGCTCATGGTCCACTCTAAACCACAGCCACTGCACAGACCACGAAAGATGCGGATACCTGATGCACAATTAGAAAATAAAAACATCTCCAGTAGTTTGACTGTGGTCATCCTGAACAGACCTTACAACGTATAACAACGCAATGCCGTGATCCACAAATATGAAGGAGACAGCGATGATACACTCCCCGCTAATCCTGACGCGCTTATCTGGACTTGCCCAGCTGAACGGGAAATTGTAGTTGTTGGTCTGCGTCTACATCAGCAGTCGTACAAAAGAAAATAAGGGATAGAGTGCCTCTCTGGTTGGAGGGGTTGACTAAACCCAACTTCCATCCTGCGTTAAAAAAAATTAACCCGTTTTTACTATAAATCCTTTATATGCGTGAAATCGGTTTCATTTTATTATTCATTTCTGTTTTTCTTGAGTAAGCAAGCAAGCAAGTGAAGTTAATATAAAGGATTTAAAAATGAAAGATCACCTCTTGACATGCCCCGTATATTCCCGAGGGCACTAGCGTTGACCCGTTTTACCACTTTCAAGAACCTGGCGGCTTCAATGTAACTGCTCTATATAGTCTCCACTGTACAGCGTGGGGGCAGGGATTTCATGCCATGTGGTTAGTCAACATTTGCGTCATCATGAAACGGGTGGCTACAGTCCTCTCGTCCTCTGGCTTGAGATGGCTGCCACCTATGGGTCAGATGATTGTCTGCCAAAATTAAGCAATTGGTAATAAAATATTTAAAAAATTTTCCCTAAACAGTGTAAAATTTTGGAAATTTTTTTTCACGAAAATTAATTGTCAAGCACAACGAGTCTGTGTGCAAAATGTCAGCTCGATTGGATCGCGGGAAGTGGATTAAAAAACGACCGAAAGATTTGCACGGTCCTAAGCAAGCAAGCAAGCACGCAAGCAAGCAAGCAAGCGAACTTAATATAAAGGATTTAAAAATTTACCCGTAAAAACAAAGTTTTTCACTATAAATCCTATATATGCGTGGCATCGGTTTTATTTTATTATTCATTTCTGTTTTTCTTGAGTAAGAGTTTCATTTTTATCACATTGGTATTTTAAATTAAATATGAAAAAAAAATTCCCTAAAAAGTGGAAAATTTAGGAAAAAAATTTTCACGAAAATAAATTGTCACGCACAACGAGTCTGTGTGCAAAATGTCAGCTCGATTGGATCACGGGAAGTGGGTTAAAAAACGACCGAAAGATTTGCACGGTCGTAAGCGTGCAAGCAAGCAAACAAGTGAACTTAATATAAAGGATTTAAAAAATTAACCCTTAAAAACAAAGTTTTTCACTATAAATCCTTTATATGTAAGATCACCTCTTGACATGCCCCGTATATTCCTGAGGGCACTAGCGTTGACCCGTTTTACCACTTTGAAGAACCTGGCGGCTTCAATTTAACTGCTCTATAAATAGTCTCCACTGTACAGCGTGGGGGCAGGGATTTCATGCCATGTGGTTAGTCAACATTTGCGTCATCATGAAACGGGCGGCTAGAGTCCTCTCGTCCTCTGGCTTGAGATGGCTGCCACCTATGGGTCAGATGATTGTCTGCCACCATTAAGCAATTGGTAATTAAATATTTATTTTTTCCCATAAACAGTGTAAAATTTTGGAAAAAAAATTCACGAAAATTTATTGTCACGCACAACGAGTCTGTGTGCACAATGTCAGCTCGATTGGATCACGGGAAGTGGGTTAAAAAACGACCGAAAGATTTGCACAGTCGTAAGCAAGCAAGCACACAAGCAAGCAAGCGAACTTAATATAAAGGATTTAAAAATAAGTACCACTTTGTATCAAAGTCCAAAGTGGTTCAAGTTTATTTGCTGAACCAGGTAAAAATTCAAACGACCATGGATAGCATCTGCTCATTTTTTACAAAAAAAATTTACCTGTAAATTACTCAATTTGGATTACAAGGTACACATAGCGAAGCGATCATCACCCCCTCAGTGGCTGACCAATTGCAGGCCAGTGCCGAGTAAAAAAACCACAGTAAAACTAAACTAATTTTTTTATTTCACCAAGTAAGGCCCACTGAGCTATACAGATCTTTTTCACAAGCGACCTGGCTACAAATGATAGCTCAACTAAGTGGCTCATTTTCACGTTGAAATTTACAGCAGCCAAATACTCGAACACGTGATGTTCATTCTAATTGTGGAGGGAAAAACCGGAAGAACCAGAGAAGAATCCACGCAACCACAGGGAGAACATGCAAACTCCACATATACAGGCATTAGGGTCGATATCGAACCCACGACCTCCTGCATACCAGGCGAGATAGTTAACATCTCCTAGCCACCGTGGTGCCCTGTGGATGCGCAATAAGCAGCATTGCACATTGACAGGGGCAGCTGCCCCCTTTGGGATTACATTTTGAAGGGTTAAAATGAGGTGACACGTAAGGCGCTTTCGAAATGCCGAGGTATTTAAGTGTCCTATCATTGCAAATATTATGGTCGTCGTCATTAATAAAAGTAATATTTAAAAGTACTTTTTAAAAACACGCTTTAATGAAATGTACCGTATGAGTAATGGCAAAACTCCACGACTCCAGGAAGTGGCCCCGAGGCTTGCCACAACGTAAGGGACCGTGGCCAATTACAGCCAACCGTCAGTTGAGCTTGGACAATTAGACCCAAGCCGAAACATAACATATTGATAATTGTTTTTTACACTTCTATCTGGCAAAAAAAAAATCATTATCATATTTTTACTGGCAAATGAGGTTCCAATGGTATAAAAAAAGATTGTTTAAAATATGTTTTATTTCTAATTATAGAATATAGTATTGTCATCAGTATGACATAAGTATACCAAGTTTGCAGTCGATAGCACATTGGGAAGTGGGTAAAAATTGAGTTACAAGATTTTTTGAGGACACGGTTTTTTGAGGATAAGAGTGAGTTAAATAAAAGCGTGTAATAAAAAAAGGAGAGAACGTGGGAGGCTCGAGAGCGAGGTGGGGGCTCTGATGGCGCACTGAGATCCCTGGATTCCAGCTCGTCGCTTTGTACATAATGATCGTGATTACCGTGGTCGGACTGAGGGTCCAATGCAGCCATGGTGATGTGGAACGACTCCTTGACCTCCTGGGAGTAGCATTTCCCCTGCTCCAGAGTGAGACCTGCACGGGTGATGGGGGTAGCAGATACAGGAGACTCTCTCGATCTCACGGGAAAACGCTCTCCTACAAACACACACACCTCCACTCCCTCAGGTACACACACTCGCTCTCACACTTACACACACACGCTCTCAATACACGCTCTCTCACTTACACACACTCTTAGACACACACGCTCTCTTTTACACACACGCGCTCTCACTTACACACACTCTCGCTAACAAAATACAAAGATCCCCCGTATAGCCTTAACACACTGTATGGGCAAGTGCTGTTAGCAAGCACCTATGAAAGCCGGCACGGCACACGAGGGGATGGGTAGCCAGTACCACGCCCGGCCGCCTTTGTCTCCCGAGTGGAGATGTTTAACACACCGCACTAGGTACTCATTTGAGGCTCAGTCGACCTAGGGGATACCCGGGACACTCAAATAAAAATTCATTGTAGCGGCAGGACCCTCCTGCAAAAAAATCGCTACGATTGAGTATGGCTTTCATGGATAAATAAAAAAGAGAGTGAATACGTCTGTGCAGTGATGCCATTAATAACTTCTTGTATTTTGCCAGGTAAGGCCCACTGATCGACTCGGCTACTAACGATTGCTGAACAAAGTGGCTCATCACGTGGACGTTTATGGCAGACAAATATTCTAAAATAGATGCGAGTTCAACACGTCCCTTGATTGTATCAAGGTTATACGAGCTTGGTGTAAGACTACGGGAGGGAATTCGCAAGTGCGCTTTGTTGCAGGCAGCCGACAGTGGGTTCGGGCCTGCGCTCTGCTCCTTCCCACCACGTGGCGCCCACCTGCAGATGCGTAAATCTCATTCCCGGCTCGCTCTCCTTCATGTATTCTCACGACGATAAAACCACTCCTTCATAACACGGCGTGGCCTTAAACGGGAAAGTTTACAATAGGCGATGTTTCGGGCAATGTCCCTTACTTAAATCACGTTTCGGGAGATTGTCTTTCATCTATTATTGCATTGAAAATTAATATGCATCATGTTATATATACAGTACAGTCGTGCTTTATATACGTTTCCTTTCAGGGCCACACGCGGCGTTACCGACGAATCCCTGGATTCTGTAGCTGAGCAGCGCTGTCCCAAAGCCGCAACATCACCGGAGTATTCATTTAGTGCGGACAAAGCGTCTACCACTACGCGTACAGCCGCTTGTTCTAACAACCACCCCTCTCTCTCACACACACACAATCATTATCACAACAACAACAATTATAATCATCTAAACTATCTCTCCACCGAGACTCGCGCAACGCCGCACGTGGCCTGGGGCCTAGCCAGGAGGCACGCGGCCCGGCGGCGTCCCGAGCCACGCGGCGCGAACACAAACCACTCGTGGCGACGCCTGTTCACCGCCCTGCAAGACGGGAGGGAGGGAGGGAGGCAGAGAGAGAGTTCACGGCTTCGAGCAGAAGAGGCGACTCACCCCAAAACATGTTGCCCGCAAGTTGCAGGCGACGCAGCGACAGTCGGGACGAGCCGCACGTGGCGCGAGCAGAATCAGAGCGACGGCGCGGCGGACGAATCGATTCCAGCTCGGTCGATTCCCGACTCGGTCGACTCCAGCTCGATCGATTCTAGCTCCGTCGGTTCCAGCTCGATCGATTCGCAGTATCGATTCCCTTGCAGGTTGAGCCCCTGCTGACTTCCCACCCGCGTACAATAAAGTTACACACGGCAACATACACACACATACACAGTATAACACAATATAACACACATACACACACAATATAACACAATATAACACAATATAACATACATACACACAATATAACACAATATAACATACATACACACACAATATAACACAATATAACATACACACACAATATAACACAATATAACATACACACACACAATATAACACAATATAACATACATACACACACAATATAACACAATATAACATACATACACACACAATATAACACAATATAACATACACACGCAATATAACACAATATAACATACATACACACAATATAACACAATATAACATACACACACACACAATATAACACAATATAACATACATACACACAATATAACACAATATAACATACACACACACAATATAACACAATATAACATACATACACACACAATATAACACAATATAACATACATACACACACAATATAACACAATATAACATACACACACACAATATAACACAATATAACATACACACACAATATAATATAACACAATATAACACACATACACACACAATATAACACAATATAACATACATACACACACACAATATAACACAATATAACATACACACACAATATAACACAATATAACATACACACACAATATAACACAATATAACATACATACACACACACAATATAACACAATATAACATACACACACAATATAACACAATATAACATACACACACACAATATAACACGATATAACATATATATACACACACAATATAACATACATACACACACAATATAACACAATATAACATACACACACACAATATAACATACACACACACAATATAACACAATATAACATACATACACACACAATATAACACAATATAACACAATATAACATACACACACACAATATAACACAACACCACACACAATATAACACACAATATAACATAATATAACAACACCACACACAATATAACACACAATATAACACACAATATAACACAACACCACACACAATATAACACACAATATAACATAATATAACAACACCACACACAATATAACACACATTCTTAGGTTTTTTCGGTTAAGTCACGTAAGTAAAACATCAAAATAAAAATAAAATAAAAATAAAAATCACGACGCTCCGAAACGTCGTGATTTTTATTTTTATTTTGATGTTTTACTTACGTGACTTAACCGAAAAAACCTAAGAAAATGAATCTTTGCAGTCACGAAAGCTTCAAATCGAGAATATAACACACAATATAACACAACACCACACACAATATAACACACAATATAACACAACACCACACACAATATAACACACAACACCACACACAATATAACACAACACACATATACACAATATAAACACAACACACACATACACAACACACAATATAAACACACAACACACATATATAACACACACAATATAACACAACACACACAATATAACACACACAATACACAGCACACAATACACAACACCACACACAGTACATAACACACAACACCACACGCAATATATAACACATAACACACACAATCTAACACACAACACATAACACAACACACACTACATCTCAAACACAATATAACACACAACACATAACACAACACACACTACATCACACACACAATATAACACAACACATACATAACACAACACACATACATAACACACACAATATAACACACACAATATAACACACACAATACACACCACAAAATACAACACCACACACCACAAAATACAACACCACACACACTACATAACACAATTTGTGACGATGTGTGACGGGGGGGGGGGGGTTTGAGAAAATGCGCAACTTTAAATAAATATAGACAACACGTTCTACTTAAGTAAATTTACTTTTTAATAAATGTTTTCTCCTACAACATCAGAGTGCAGCGCCACATTAAATACGCACTACAATGACAATAGTTTAAAGCGATTTGAAGCATGTTTTATTTGGGGAGGGGGGGGCAGAGCTTTGGGACGTCACATTTGAGGGGGGGGGGTCAAAATCGTCCAAAATCGCGTGACGTCATTTCTGGACGGCCCCCAAACCCGACGCGACCCGGAGCCGACTGCTGCCCAAGTCCCCGACACTCAGGCGCCCTGTCTGTCACGCACCCCGCGGCTGGGCTCTGCGAGAGGAGCGGGAGGGAGGGTGACGACAACCCTCGCGCATCGCTGCCCCGGAGCGGCGTCACACGGAAGCTGCGAGCGGCTCGAGGAGGCAGGATGCCGGGGGGGGGGGTCTTGGCGACCGAGATGCTGAGGAAGAGTTCTGTCTGGAATGTCTCGGGTTCCCCTCTTTACCCCCCTCACTTCAAAACACCCGCGGCCAATCGTGCGCCTGCCACCCGACGATGATCCTCGCTCGTGCCCCCCCCCTCACACGGAGCGTTGCCGCGACCTCTAGTCGATGTGCCCGTACTCGTGAGTTCCTGACTCAACCCGTTTAATCTGGAAGGACGTCCGGCTGGCGAGCACCCACCCTGCCGGTGTGTGGACTCGCTCTGGGGAAGGTCGTGGCGCTGCGACCCCCTGACCTCAGTCTGCTCGCTTGCTACAGGCTGTTTCAAAACAGATGGACCCCAATGGAAATCGCGAGATCTCTGCAACCACGAACCGCCCATGAATGAAACTCTTATCGCTCGAGAGGGCGGGGCATAGAGAGGGCGGGGCATAGAGGGGGCGGGGCATAGAGGGGGCGGGGCATAGAGAGGGCGGGGCATAGAGGGGGCGGGGCATAGAGGGGGCGGGGCATAGAGTTTCAAATGATGACCGCGAGATGCCTCACCCAGCGCACAAACAGCCCCCAGCCTCAGTCATTCGCAAGCCACACTGCCTCAACGTTGGATAGGTCGCACGGGACCCCAAGACTTGGCGCTACACTCTTGGCCCCCAAGATCCCCAGACATCACCACACCCTGAGACTTTTTTATTGTGGGGATACGTCAAAGACCGTAGTTTTTTGTGCCACCATTAGCGACTAATCTGGATGACCTCAAAAACAGAATCACGGCAGCGGTGACTTCAGTGCAAGAAGACACTTTGAGAGGCGTTTCGGACGAATTCAACTATCGTCTCGATGTTGTCCATACTGCGGGTGGAAGGCACATAGAGCATTTATAAAATGGTTAGTAAAACTTGATAACTCATTAAACCGTTTGTAACTTTTTGTGTAATTGTAACATGTTGCCATCGTGAAATATACTGCTTTGAAATTGGGTCCATCATTTAGAAACGCCCTGCATTTCACCCAGCCCCCTCCCCGATGTCGTGCATGACTCACTGCGGCTGGCCAGGTGAACCTGTCCTGCGAGGGTCGGCCAATCTCCTGGCACCGGGAAACCGCGGGACTTTCCTCCTAGGGACCCTCCGGATGAAAACCCGATCTGCCAGGCAATGTCAGCGTGCTGCGTGTGTGTGTGCTGCGTGTGTGTGTGCTGTGTGTGTGTGCTGCGTGTGTGTGCTGCGTGTGTGTGTGTGTAATGCGTGCGTGTGTGCTGCGTGTGTGTGTGCTGCGTGTGTGTGCTGTGTGTGTGTGCGTGTGTATGCTGCATGTGTGTGTGTGTGCGTGTGTGTGTGCTGTGTGTGTGTGTGCTGCGTGTGTGTATGCTGCGTGTGTGTGCTCTGTGTGCGCTGCGTGTGTGTATTGCGTGTGTGCTGAGTGTGTGTTGTGTGTGTGCTGCGTGTGTGTGCTGTGTGTGTGCTGCGTGTGTGTGCTGCGTGTGCTGTGTGTGTGTGTGCTGCGTGTGTGCTGCGTGTGTGTGTGCTGTGCGTGCGTGTGCTGTGTGTATGTGTGCTGTGTGTGTGCTATGTGTGTGCTGTGTGTGTGCTGCATGTGTGCTGTGTGTGCTGCGTGTGTGTGTACTGCTTGTGTGTGCTGCGTGTGCTGTGTGTGTGTGTGCTGTGTGTGTGTGATGTGTGTGTGCTGTGTGTGTGTGTGCTGCGTGTGTGTGTGCTGTGGGTGTGTGGGTGCTATGTGTGTGTGCCGCGTGTGTGTGTGTGCTGCGTGTGTGTCTGCTGTGTGTGCTGTGTGTGTGCTGCGTGTGTCTGCTGTGTGTGTGCTGCGTGTGTGCTGTGTGTGATGTGTGTGTGTGCTGCGTGTGTGTGCTGCGTGTGTGTGCTGTGTGTGTGTGTGCTGTGTGTGTGTGCTGCATGTGTGTGTGTGCTGGTGTGTGTGTGCTGTGTGCTGCATGTGTGCTGCGTGTGCTGTGTGTGTGCTGTGTGTGTGCTGCGTGTGTGCTGTGTGTGATGTGTGTGTGTGCTGCGTGTGTGTGCTGCATGTGTGTGCTGCGTGTGTGTGCTGTGTGTGTGTGTGCTGCGTGTGTGTGCTGTGTGTGTGTGTGCTGTGTGTGTGCTGCATGTGTGTGTGTGCTGTGTGTGCTGGTGTGTGTGTGCTGTGTGCTGCATGTGTGCTGCGTGTGCTGTGTGTGTGCTGTGTGTGTGCTGTGTGTGTGCTGCGTGTGTGTGCTGCATGTGTGTGCTGCGTGTGTGTGCTGTGTGTGTGCTGCGTGTGTGTGTGCTGTGTGTGTGCTGCGTGTGTGTGTGTGTGCTGCGTGTGTGTGTGTGCTGTGTGTGTGCTGTGTGTGTGCGTGTGTGTGTGCTGTGTGTGTGCTGCGTGTGTGCTGTGTGTGTGCTGTGTGTGCTGTGTGTGTGTGCTGTGTGTGTGCTGGTGTGTGTGTGTGCTGTGTGTATGTGTGCTGTGTGTGTGTGCTGCGTGTGTGTGTGCTGTGTGTGTGTGCTGTGTGTGCTGTGTGTGTGTGCTGTGTGTGCTGTGTGTGCTGCGTGTGTGTGTGCTGTGTGTGTGCTGCGTGTGTGCTGTGTGTGTGTGCTGTGTGTGTGTGCTGTGTGTGCTGTGTGTGCTGTGTGTGTGCTGGTGTGTGTGTGCTGCGTGTGTGCTGTGTGTGTGTGCTGTGTGTGTGCTGTGTGTGTGCTGCGTGTGTGTGCTGTGTGTGTGCTGTGTGTGCTGTGTGTGTGTGCTGTGTGTGTGTGCTGTGTGTGCTGTGTGTGTGTGCTGGTTTGTGTGTGTGCTGTGTGTGCTGTGTGTGTGCTGGTGTGTGTGTGCTGTGTGTGCTGTGTGTGTGTGCTGTGTGTGTGTGTTGTGTGTGCTGTGTGTGCTGTGTGTGTGTGCTGCGTGTGTGTGCTGTGTGTGTGTGCTGTGTGTGCTGTGTGTGTGCTGTGTGTGTGTGCTGTGTGTATGTGCTGTGTGTGCTGTGTGTGTGCTGGTGTGTGTGCTGTGTGTGTGTGCTGTGTGTGTGTGCTGTGTGTGTGCTGTGTGTGCTGTGTGTGTGTGCTGGTGTGTGTGCTGGTGTGTGTGTGTGCTGTGTGTGCTGCGTGTGTGTGTGCTGCGTGTGTGTGCTGTGTGTGCTGTGTGTGTGCTGGTGTGTGTGTGCTGTGTGTGCTGGTGTGTGTGTGTGCTGCGTGTGCTGTGTGTGTGTGTGCTGTGTGTGCTGCGTGTGTGCTGCGTGTGTGTGTGTGTGCTGTGCGTGCGTGTGCTGTGTGTGTGTGTGCTGTGTGTGCTATGTGTGTGCTGTGTGTGTGCTGCATGTGTGCTGTGTGTGCTGCGTGTGTGTGTACTGCGTGTGTGTGCTGCGTGTGCTGTGTGTGTGTGTGCTGTGTGTGTGTGATGTGTGTGTGCTGTGTGTGTGTGTGCTGCGTGTGTGTGTGCTGTGAGTGTGTGGGTGCTGTGTGTGTGTGCCGCGTGTGTGTGTGTGCTGCGTGTGTGTCTGCTGTGTGTGCTGTGTGTGTGCTGCGTGTGTCTGCTGTGTGTGTGCTGCGTGTGTGTGTGCTGCGTGTGTGCTGTGTGTGATGTGTGTGTGTGCTGCGTGTGTGTGCTGCGTGTGTGTGCTGTGTGTGTGTGTGCTGTGTGTGTGTGCTGCATGTGTGTGTGTGCTGTGTGTGCTGGTGTGTGTGTGCTGTGTGCTGCATGTGTGCTGCGTGTGCTGTGTGTGTGCTGTGTGTGTGCTGCGTGTGTGCTGTGTGTGATGTGTGTGTGTGCTGCGTGTGTGTGCTGCATGTGTGTGCTGCGTGTGTGTGCTGTGTGTGTGTGTGCTGTGTGTGTGCTGCATGTGTGTGTGTGCTGTGTGTGCTGGTGTGTGTGTGCTGTGTGCTGCATGTGTGCTGTGTGTGCTGTGTGTGTGCTGTGTGTGTGCTGTGTGTGTGCTGCGTGTGTGTGCTGCATGTGTGTGCTGCGTGTGTGTGCTGTGTGTGTGCTGCGTGTGTGTGTGCTGTGTGTGTGCTGCGTGTGTGTGGTGTGTGTGCTGCGTGTGTGTGTGCTGTGTGTGTGCTGTGTGTGTGCGTGTGTGTGTGCTGTGTGTGCTGGTGTGTGTGTGCTGTGTGTGCTGGTGTGTGTGTGTGCTGCGTGTGGGTGTGCTGTGTGTGTGCTGCGTGTGTGCTGTGTGTGTGCTGTGTGTGCTGTGTGTGTGTGCTGTGTGTGTGCTGGTGTGTGTGTGTGCTGCGTGTATGTGTGCTGTGTGTGTGTGCTGCGTGTGTGTGTGCTGTGTGGGTGCTGTGGTGCTGTGTGTGTGTGCTGTGTGTGTGTGCTGTGTGTGCTGTGTGTGCTGCGATGTGTGTGTGCTGTGTGTGGTGGCTGCTGGTGTGTGCTGTGTGTGTGTGCTGTGTGTGATGTGGTGTGTGCTGTGTGTGCTGTGTGTGTGCTGGTGTGCTGTGTGCTGCGTGTGTGCTGTGTGTGTGTGCTGTGTGTGGTGCTGTGTGTGTGCTGCGTGTGTGCTGTGTGTGTGCTGGTGTGTGTGCTGTGTGTGTGTGTGTGTGTGCTGGTGTGTGTGTGCTGTGTGTGCTGTGTGTGGTGTGCTTGTGTTTGTGTGTGTGCTGTGTGTGCTGTGTGTGTGCTGGTGTGTGTGTGCTGTGTGTGCTGTGTGTGATGTGTGTGTGTGTTGTGTGTGCTGGTGTGTGCTGTGTGTGTGTGCTGCGTGTGTGTGCTGTGTGGTGTGTGCTGTGTGTGCTGTGTGTGTGCTGTGTGGTGGCTGTGTGTATGTGCTGTGTGTGCTGTGTGTGTGCTGGTGTGTGTGCTGTGTGTGTGTGCTGGTTGTGTGGTGCTGTGTGTGTGCTGTGTGTGCTGTGTGTGTGTGTGCTGTGTGCTGGTGTGGCTGGTGTGGTGTGTGTGCTGTGTGTGCTGCGTGTGTGTGTGCTGCGTGTGTGTGCTGTGTGTGCTGTGTGTGTGCTGGTGTGTGTGTGTGCTGTGTGTGCTGTGTGTGCTGTGTGTGTGTGCTGTGTGTGCTGTGTGTGTGCTGTGTGTGTGTGCTGTGTGTGTGCTGTGTGTGCTGTGTGTGTGCTGTGTGGTGTGCTGTGTGTGTGTGCTGTGTGTGTGTGCTGTGTGTGCTGTGTGTGTGCTGCGTGTATGTGCTGTGTGTGTGTGCTGTGTGTGTGTGCTGTGTGTGTGTGCTGTGTGTGCTGTGTGTGCGCTGTGTGTGTGTGTGCTGTGCGTGTGCTGTGTGTGTGCTGTATGTGCTGTGTGTGTGCTGTGTGTGCTGTGTGTGTGTGCTGTGTGTGCTGTGTGTGTGTGCTGTGTGTGTGCTGGTGTGTGTGTGTGCTGGTGTGTGTGTGTGCTGTGTGTGTGCTGGTGTGTGTGTGTGCTGTGTGTGTGTGCTGTGTGTGTGCTGTGTGTGTGCTGTGTGTGTGTGCTGCGTGTATGTGCTCAGTGTAGGGGCCAAGGGGGGGTCGTGGCGCTTGCGGAGTTACTCCGCGGCCGTGGCACCACACAACACAATACACAGCACACAATATAACACAACACACATACATATACAATGCACTTATACAGGACTATGCATAAACGACCACAGTATGGCGAGATGATGTTAACTCGCACGCCTGGTCCGCCTGCTGCTGTATATTTGGAGTTTGCGTCTCTCTCCACCCGTGGTCGCGTGGATTTTTCTCCGGGTCCTCCGGGGTTTCCCTCCACATTTTTAATCAACATCACGCGTTTAGAGTTGTTTAGCTGTTATAAATTGACACGTGATAAGTCACTTTGTTGAGCCGTCATTTGTGACGGCCAGGTCGCTTCAGAAAAAGCAATATAGCTCACCTGGTAAAATAAAAAATAGTTACAGACTCAACACGTGTTTAGAGTATTTGGCGACAACACATTTACAAATAAGCCACTTCGTTGGGCTATTATTTATGGCCAGATCACTTCTGGAAAAGACCTCGACAGCTCAGTGCAACACAGCAGAGGTCTGAGCCCTCACGCGGAAAGAAGGCTCCCCACCCACTGTCCCAAATTAATATTCACCTTCACAATGACAAACATACATTGTACACCGTTTCACTGGTAGGAACCTCATGGTTACACCAGCCCACAGGGAATTATTGTGTCCGTCTGTCCGTCGTAAATCCAAAAGTGGGAGGGGTGGGGCTGGGTGGAGAGGGGAGGGTGGGGAGGGTGGGGAGGGGCTGGTCACCCCGTGGTGCCCTTATAAAACTCAACGTTTAACCTACTCACGCCGGCTTGTCCCCGCCCTCACCGTCGGCCATATTTACACCACGCCGCCGTTGACCCTGGCCATTGACCGAGCAACCCAACGTTCCTACCAGCTTCCTCCGCAGGAATGTGTTAAAGTGATGCGATGTCTGAGTTATTGGGAAACGTAAGTCAGGTCAAAGTATCTCACTTCTCAAACTATCTCCGTGTGGTGCTCACCTCAGTTCGTGGCCCTGAGCCAGGGGGTAGAAATTCGACATTTGCATGGCAGGACCCGGGGTGTCTCCCCATAACAATTTTTCAATGTTTTATTGATGCTGGAAGGCTGATGCGCTGACCGAATACAAAATATAACATTTATACGTACCACCATTGGCACATCTGAACTGTGGCAAGTCAGGTGAGAGTTTGTTTTTCCACTGCTTAAACCCAGCCGTGCATGCTGACGTCACACACGATGTGTATGTTGAACTTCTTTGGCAACGTACGTAGACAACCGTACTAATCGGAGGTGCAGGGAAGGACAAAAAACTAAACACAAAAAGCATTTCCAAAGAAATTAGTTTTCATCTTGACTTAAAGCTTTCGTGACTGCAGGAATTCATATTCTTGCCGCTGGAAGTTCGGCTCAGTGCTTCCTTCTATAAGATTTAAAAGTGCATATCTCCCGTAGCTTCCTTATGTATGTGACGTCAAGGCGAATGTAGATGATGTGGCAACACGTTCACAGAAACGAACGCTCACACGAACGTACACTCTTCCTCTGGCCGCCAGGCTGTCCATCTTGCTCAGGCTGTGATGGCGTCACACGCAATCAACGCGTCATTAGCACCACCCCGCGCAGTGTGGCCCAAGCCAAATTCAGATGTTTGGTGAGGTTCCAGTGCAGTGCCGCTTGCTCCTGGCTCAGCAGTGAATCGCCAGCGGAAAACCACCCGTACTGCGAGAGCACTGAGCCGAACTGCCAGTGGAAGCTTCATATTATGTATCAGTCACAACTGCACAGGAATCTCTGAACTTTGCAAGCATATACACACTTTTATTGAGAGCGTTGTACAGCAATAACTCATTTATACAGAACCATTCAAACACAAATGACTTGTTACAAATTTCTTTTTTTTTATAACAGCCAAGTCTAGAATTGAACATTTTCAAATCGGGCAGAACAAACCACACCACAAACTCTGCATCCATCACCCTGTGACCACGAACGCAAACCCCTTCATCAAAGGGGTACGAGGATAACGTCAAACTCGTGCCATGTTCACTCAACGCACTTTGTGGATGCATGAACACTCAAAGAACAGACACTTTAACACGTGCCCATTTCAACACCGGCAGCTCGATTCTCTTGGTCGGTGAGAGGGCATTTGATTTAAGATAAAGTTCAGGGATAGCCACACTCGACCGCTTTTACAAAATACATCAAGACAGGAATTCAACTTAAACTGTAAACACGAGGTAAATAAGGAACACAATCACAGCAAACCCTTAGGTACATCATCCACACTGCAAAAGCATTATCTGCGAAACACCCACGCGGGTTTCACGCCAGGCCAGTGGAAAATGCTTGTGACGACGTAGTCCGTCCTAATGCAGGAATGGACCAAACAGGTCAGAGACCGATCCAACTCCACTAAGTGCTGCTCACACACGTACCAGATCTGTTCCATTCATTTCAGCTTATATACATGAAGCAGCAGCAGCACCAATGTTGACAACAAAAGAGAGCATAAATTACTGTAAATAAAATAATGATGTATTCCCTCCTCCCAGTAGTAGCAGTGGCACCGTCCAAACGATTCCGATTACCTTCATGCAATTGTACCAACCCGTATACCTCTGAGCCTTCTATACAATGTGTCCGAAAAGTCTTCATGGCGTGCTTTTGTCATCACAATAAACACACTGGCATCAAGTGCGTGACCCTTGAGCACGCGAGCTTCAGGCTGCACACTCGCTATTTACGTATTTACTGTTTTCGTGATAAAGTTATGATACATATGAACAAGACTTCACGAGTCCCGGCGGGCCTCTCTCTAGCCTCAGCAGCTGCCCGCCGATGGACAAGAAGGTCTCCGTTTCCACACATCGGCACCACCTCTATTGCGAAGCCATGCGATCTCAGGAGGTGACCGCTATTGCACAACGAACCTCGCCATTCAAATCTGCTCAACAAGCACCGCATGAGCACGCACCGAATTCCCATGTGATGAGCTCACTGGACTGATTTTCTTTTTACTTTCAAAAGTGAATTGGAGATCATATATTTTACTGCTAGTTAAAACCTACAGTGGAGAAATTAACTTGTGATCAAATATATTTTTATTTCCATGAAGGTGGCCAAGCCGCTGTACTTGTAATTCAAGCACGTGACTTATGTGGGTATTAGGAGTTGGGGGCCATGTCTGGTCTTAACTCGAGTTTGTTCTCCTGACAGGGAGAGGAATGCTTTAGCTTCCTGATCAATTCAACATTTGTGATGAATAAGAAGTCAACATCAGCCTCATTCTTTCTCGTTTGGGTGTTTTTTCACTTTACAAAATTTATAAGTTATAGTCGATTTTAAAAAGGGCAATTCTTATAAATGTTCTGACAATGAGGTGCTAGAGTGGCTCTGTGAACAGCATGCCGTGTCACTCACAAACGTAGTCATCACAACACTGCAGATCGAACGTACATTGGACAGTCCTAAAATAACCTTCATGAAGAACCTCATTTTGAAAGTCTCTTCGGGTGGGGAAGTGTTCCATATTATCTGATAAGTAACACAAGCTGAGTTTCACCCAGTGCCATTCAACTAAGCACTGCAGCCCCAAAACAGATATCAAAGATACATAGGAGCCGTTCTTGCTTGGTCCGAGTTTGACACAGACCCAATCTTCCTCCCGGTGATAGGGGACTCACACCTGCGATGTGGCCCGAGCACGGACACAACGCCCCCGGCATCCCGTGAGCGTCCAGTCGGCTGGTGTCAGCCGCCAAGTAGGGGCCATGAATAATTTTCTACGGCAGCACCTAGAGCGGGAGCACCCGTCGCCTACCCACGAGATACGACGTAGCCATGCAGCGAATTCATTACATCTGCGAATTACGATATGAATGGACAATTGAGGAAAGTGTGCAGTTTTAACCCATGGGGCATACAAGTGCTCACATGTTTGTACAGATGTCATGCTTCGTTTTCATATGTAAACGTTTGGATCCCTTAAGCAAATCCCCCCTAGTGTGGCTGTGTTGATCAACTCATGAACCGATTCAATGCACGCCCATTTGGTAGAGAGGACCCAATGCAACGAGTGTGATCATTGCTCCATCACTGGTTATTGCACACCGCCCCGTTGGTCTCACCGCCTATCACTTAGCACCTAACTGCCCCACCCAACGACAGATGGTGGAATAACCACACGTCACAAGCCCGTGCGTAGCGAATGTGCAAGCGGTATACATTTGGCTTTGCCACAACTCTCGATGCAACTTGTAACTACAAAACAAGCGCGCACTAATGTTCTGATTCTGTCCCAAGGATCGTATTCCCCAGACGTTTTAAGTGTGCGGTTGTGCACACCAACACGTGGCGATGCATCGCACAACGCCCAAGTGTGGCAGTACCTGGGCACAAGAGGATTGGAAATGGCTAGAGAACTCAAGGTGGGATTTGACCATCACCAGCGTTCATGACTGTCATTCCAAAGCCGTTTGCCTCTGGGCTTTTCACCCACCCAATTTGCATGCCTGTTGTGCCCCACAAGAGCCACACCTGTCACAGGTAAATTCAACAAAGTTAACTAAGCAATTTAATATTTCTGTGAGGGGGGAAACACAAACGCAGCTGTACCATATAAGTTTGTCTGGAGATCCTGGGATGCAACCGCCACAGGGTCAACGGGTCAAGTTACTCCTCAGTAAAATGCATTGCCAACGAGCTGCCCTTGCTGCGTTGGCTGGGAGCAAAATGTCAGTGGTGACGCGGCCAAGTTGCAGAGGTGAAGTCACATGGCTGGAAGCATCGACACGCGAGCCCTGGTCACATGGCTGGTTGTGGACAGCAGCGTCAAATGGCCAAGTGCCACCAACGGGGGCACGCATCCAGGCGTAACACACCTGCTCGTGGCAGGGAGATCACGCGACCGGGCTGCTTCGGTCGCGTCGCACGACCCGAGCATCAATGGAAGTCACGTTAACCGGATGCATCGGCTGGCTCACGTGTCCACATCTGGCGGTGAAGGTTACACGGGGCGTGCAAGTGGAGTCATACGCCCGGACGTGTCAGCTGGGTCAGACGCCCGGGGGAGGGGTGGGGGGTGGGGGGGCGTTGGCATGGCCGAACGGCGGAGAGCCACCGCGGGGGTCACACGACCGTGTCGGAGGAGGACGGGCGCTTGGCGGGGTGTGGAGGGCCCAGCAGCGGGTTGAGAGAGGCCGGAGGCCCGGGCGGCCGGGGCGTGAGCAGCTTCACGCGGTGGTGTGTCTTCCGCCACTCCTGGTACAGCCGGATGTGGTAGCGTACGGAGACCTGGGTGGGGAGGGCCACAGCGAAATGGGTAAATCCGACGGCACCTATGGTCGTAACACCAGGTCCCTCACCTCATGGCGACCATATACGGCAATACCCCGGTTTACGTTGGGGATGCGTTCCTAAAAGGTGCGACGACGAATATCAAACCACATAAATCAAAGCGATTTACAGGGTAGGTGGCGGCGAAGGATGAGAGGTGATAGATACGAGAACAGACGGATGATGTTGTCAGTGATGTAAGCGTGGGTTGAGGCGACACAAATCAGGTAGCGGTGTTACTAACAAAGTGACGACGTATTTGCTCAGTAACGGAAAATGGGGAGACGTAAATCTGGGTATTACTGGATGTGCTCTTCATACTGCTCGACTCTGAGATTTCCTCTTTTCCAAAGTTTTTACAGCTTTGCTGAAATCAAGAAACATCAACACGTACCTATTACACTGTCAATAATGCCATTTGTTGCCGGCTGCTTGGACTTTTTGGGCCCTTGGGATTGTTGCTCAGCAATGGTAACTTAGGAGGATGGTAACTTAGAGGAGGAATGGTAACTTAGGATAGTTGGACACCTGTGTCAGTGCCAAGACGTTTGTCACCAATCCAGGCTCCTACGCTATAAAACAAGGTTAAGCGCTGAAGTAAGGAGCTAATTTGTCTTGTCTCATTTGTAGCCGACGACAAAAAAATAGAAACACCATAAAATGTGCTTAAGCTAATGAATGTTTTCAAGCTCTGATGTTTTTTCTTCAACTGATTGTACTCACTCGGATGCACGGTTGACCAGGATAAAGTCTGCTGATAAACTAAGACTGACCCTTGAAAATTAGGCAAATACTTGCGACTGTATTTAAAGTCGTACTGAATTAAAAAAATGCCGTGCACTGTGTTTCAAAAAAATATAATTCAAAATAGGGACAAGTTAATTGATTCGTCATGGGCACAAGATAGAGGAAAGTGGAAACAAATGACGACGTGCAGTGGACACCTACGCGCTATCTACCCATGGCTCGTGATGATGGATCATGCAAACTCACAGCTGTCCAGAAGAGGTAGATGGTGAGGAGGGCGACGGTGAGGCCAATGAGGCCGGCAGCCTCCAGGCGACTCCGGCTGCCAGACTCAATATGGTCGGCAGCGCCGCGTAGACACAGCCAGCCCGAGACGCCGGCGAGCGGCGAGATGAAGAGGAAGCACAGCGTGTCGCTGAGCAGCGTGCGTCGCTCCTGCTTGGGGCTCGGCCGCCGCAACCACTGTCAGGACGCGTGCGCGCAAGCAACAGCGTCGGCAAAACAGCAGGAACAAGCGTCGACAATTCAATGGCAGCAACGCCCAGGTGCAGTGTTCAAGCGAATAAAAGTCACACAAGCCTGTAGACGTAAAACTATAAATCGTATTTGCGACTGAATGAGTTTTGAAAGATACAACGCCAGTTCAATTCAAGAATCGATTTTTTTTTGTCCTATTAGCACTGCCTTTTAATTTGGTGTTGTTGTATTTGTCTCAGTAACATTTGCATGAATGATTGATTGATTCTTATGTACAAAATGTGACATTTATTATGAGCATAACAATCAGTTTTAATGGTTGAATCAGAGAATTTGAACAGCGATAAAGAGCTTGCACAGCAATGCCACGCGGGCCCCTGTGCAGTTGTGCCTCCTGCACGCCGAATAGCTCCCCGATGTGTTTTCAGGTTGTATCGTGTGTTATTTAGTATGCTGTCCTACGTTTTGCAACCACATAGAAGAAGCCCCCCCAGCGCGTGAAGTGAAACATCAGAAACAACCCGTGGTACAACCCGAAAATACTTCAAAGAGCTACACAGGAGTACCATGAATGCCTACGCAGGAGAGCTACTAAACTAAGATATTCTTATTTTACCAGGTAAGGCCAACTGAGCCATAGAGCTCTTTTTCAGAAGAGACCTGACCACAAACTATAGTTTAACAAAGCGGCTTATCATGTGGAAATTTACAGCAGCCAAATACTCTCAACGCGTGACGCTGATTCTAAATGACACCGGGTCCGCTGGGAGGGTGCGGGGGCTGTCGCAAGCGCAAGTGGGGGTGGGTGAGGGTGGCGATTCGTGGTGATGGAGGAGACCAACAAGGCCGGCCACCTGTGAGAAAGGCTGTGGTGTGCGCTCCACCAGGAACTGGAAGTGGCAGAGCTCGCAGTAGCTGGTGTTTGAGGCGGCGAGCCAGCGCTCGAGACAGGCGCGGTGCACCCAGCCAAGCGTGCCCATGCACTCGCACGGAGACAGCAGCTCCTCGGCCGAGCCCGCCTCGTGGCAGATCCGGCAGAAGGGACTCTCCACACTCGCCACGCTGGGATGAGAAGATATTTCATAATTAACCAGCGCCTATCCACTGCGGAATTGTCGACATGCCTCACCGTTCTGCGACAGTAAAACCAATCTCGCTCCTGACCACTAATTGACCGCATAGTTTATCTTGGGAGTCTTCCTCTTTTTTTGGCTGCCAGTCCATCACCAGAATTGGCCATCACCATCATCCCTTCGAGTAACGTCCTACCCGACCTACTTTTTACATCATAATAATTAAAATTTATAATTGCGCATTCCACCCTAGGGTAACAATTGCAATTTGACCACAAATTCAAACGTGCATTTGTATAAAATACACAAGAGGTACAACTACGCAAGTTCTCTTAAGTCAAATTACATTATCATATTCACAGTGATTGGATAATGTGCCGAAATCAAATAATCTGACGCAAGTCTCCATCTGTGCATTGGCAATGTGCACTGCGAGCATAGCAGCTCCAAGTTAAAGAGGCACCAAAGGCCACCTCAGGTTTTCCAGTCTCAGATGAATCGTGAAGGTGGGATATATAACTGGAATGCACGGCCAGTGACTTCACCTGCATTTTTTTTCTAGCAGACACGCAAATCCAGTCCATGCAGCTAAGAAGTGGTTTGATGGGAACCCAGCCCTGGTGAATTATGTTATCTGCACATTACACTCATCAATCGATCCACCTTTATTCATCACCTGGAAACGGCAACTTCGGAGTAACCAGTGTAGTTAAGTCAGGTCAAAATACCTCCATGACCGACAAGGGGCACAAATTATAATTGTATTATTATATTCCAATAACGTTATTGACAATGTGATGAAACAACTACATCTTTACTTGTAACTACTGCATAATGCAATGCATCGCACTATGTTACAGAACTGCTTCCAAACGATAACGCAAAACTACTTACGATATCCGTTCAAATGCCTTTTGACTACGCTCGGTGTTGTAACTTCTCATTGGCCCTGTGATATAGTAGTTGTGTGACATGGCAACGATGTTTGGGCAATGTTTAGTCCTCAAAACTTAAAATGTGTGAATTAAGTGGGGATAAAACGAATGTAATGCCTTGTGCGGCTATTGGCGATTATGACGAGGCCATGAAGCCGTTAGGCTCGATAACCCTGTTTAATCAGGTGGCTGCCCTGATATGAAGGATTTCCGCCGTCATAACTCTATGCTCCGACACGGTAGTATCATTTTGGGCCACCACGTAGCCACCTCTGAGATGCTATCTTGTGACTTCCTTAAACTGGAGTCACGAGCCACCACCACCGAACATTCATTGTTTATACCGCGTCTCCGACGCTGGACATGACCACTGGCCCCAAGGCATTTCAATCCCAGGGGTCCCGACTTCAGTGGCCCTAGATGGCCGAAGGTGGTCATGTGTGACCCTGGGTAACCCGAGTAGGTCCCCAATAGTCATGGGTGCCTTTGTTTGGCCCAGGGTGCTTCCGGGCAGTCACGGGTGTCCCGGTCGTAGCGGAGTGGTCCCCGGCCCCGAGTCTTCGTCTGTGGCTTGCCACCGAGTGGCTCTGGACGGCCGAGTCGGGCCGACGGTGACCCCGAGTGACCTACCTGCTGGGTCCCTCCCCGAGACTGCGCGGCGGCCGCTTGCCGTCCGCCGCAGACATGAGAGGTCGTAGCGGGGCCGCCGCCTTCCGTCACTCCATTCGCGAGCGCTGCGTGAACACGCACACGGTCGCACACCACCACCAGCACACACATCGTCGACTACACACCACCACCAGCACACACATCGTCGACTACACACCACCACCACCACACACATCGTCGACTACACACCACCACCACACACATCGTCGACTACACACCACCACCACCAGCACACACATCGTCGACTACACACCACCACCAGCACACACATCGTCGACTATACACCACCACCAGCACACACATCGTCGACTACACACCACCACCACCACACACATCGTCGACTACACACCACCACCACCACCACACACATCGTCGACTACACACCACCACCACCACCACACACATCGTCGACTACACACCACCACCACCACACACATCGTCGACTACACACCACCACCACCACACACATCGTCGACTACACACCACCACCACACACATCGTCGACTACACAGCACCACCACCACCACACACATCGTCGACTACACACCACCACCACACACATCGTCGACTACACACCACCACCACACACATCGTCGACTACACAGCGCGACCACCGCCAGCCGCGATGCCGCACGGCTCACGACGACTTTGTCTCTACGACGCGGCGCGAACCACGTCTCTCGCCCCCCTCGTCCCGTCTCTCGCTCTCTACGGACAACGGCTACGAGCAAAGTCGCCGACAACAACAACAATAATCACAGCAGCGGCAGCGTGTGCGGCGTGCGAGCGAACAGACGGCGACGAGGCACTGACCACCACGGCGCGCTCCGCGGCCTTCGCGGTTGAACTTGAAGTCGCCCCCCGCCCCTCTGCGGCCTCGGCGCGCGCGAGTCCGAGGCGAGCAGGAGGAGGAGGCGCCACGGACAAGGCCCCGGGGGGGGGGGGGGGGCTCGCGGCTCGGAGACTCGGCAGCTCGTCGGGTCGGGAGTCGACGGGGCGATGGTGCGGGGGGGTGGGGGGTGGAGGGGCGAGAAGACGGAGCCGCGGCGGAGGGAGCCGCGCAGGAGCCCCGGGGCCGCGTTCCTCCTCCTCCTCCTCAGCGGCGGCGGCGGCGATCGGCCCGGGCTCACCTCGCGAGCTCGCGGCCAATGGGAGCGCCGCGTCGCGGTCACGTGGCGCGGGGGTCTCGACAACGTTTCTTGGGTTTCAGGGACCGCTCCGCCACTTCTCGGGCGCCGCGGGCACGCGCCGAGACAAAGGCAAAGGTCCCCGCGCAGCCTCAGGGGCAAGTGCCGTGGGGGCGAGGGCCCTGGGGGCAAGTGCCGTGGGGGCGAGGGCCCTGGGGGCAAGTGCCGTGGGGGCGAGGGCCCTGGGGGCAAGTGCCGTGGGGGCGAGGGCCCTGGGGGCAAGTGCCGTGGGGGCGAGGGCCCTGGGGGCAAGTGCCGTGGGGGCGAGGGCCCTGGGGGCAAGTGCCGTGGGGGCGAGGGCCCTGGGGGCGAGGGCCGTGGGGGGGCGAGGAGCGCCTACGAAGGCCGACACGCGGGGGGCGCGGGTGGTCAACACCACGCCGGGCCGCATTCGTCTCCCCCACGCGGCGATGTTTACCACACGCGGCGCCCGATACTCATTTGAGGCTGAGTCGACCCAGGAGAGGCCCGCGACCGGTTCGGACAATCGTCGCCGGTGTTCGCCGTGAGCGGGAATCGAACTGCAGGAGGGGGGGGGGGTGCGAGTTGGTAGCGCAGCGCTAACCACGACACCACCGCTCCCCGCGCACCAACCACACCGAGACGCGTGTCACCCCCCCCCTGTCAGCAGCCCCCCCCCTTGTCAACAGCCCCCCCCCCCTTGTGAGCAGCCCCCCCCTTGTCAACAACCCCCCCCCCTTGTGAGCAGCCCCCCCCTTGTCAACAGCCCCCTTCCTTGTGAGCAGCCCCCTCCTTGTCAACAACCCCCCCCCCTTGTGAGCAGCCCCCCCCCCTTGTCAACAACCCCCCCCTTGTGAGCAGCCCCCCCCCTTGTCAGCAGCCCCCCCCCTTGTCAACAGCCCCCCCCTTGTGAGCAGCCCCCCCCCTTGTCAACAACCCCCCCCCCTTGTCAGCAGCCCCCCCTTGTCAGCAGCCCCCCCCTTGTGAGCAGCCCCCCCCCCTTGTCAACAGCCCCCCCCCCTTGTCAACAGCCCCCCCCTTGTCAACAGCCCTCCCCCCCTTGTCAACAGCCCCCCCCCCCTTGTCAACAGCCCCCCCCGTCTTGTCAGCAGCCCCCCCCCTTGTCAGCAGCCCCCCCCCCTTGTCAACAGCCCCCCCCCCTCTTGTCAACAGCCCCCCCCTCTTGTCAGCAGCCCCCCCCCCCTTGTCAGCAGCCCCCCCCCCTTGTCAGCAGCCCCCCCCTTGTCAGCAGCCCCCCCCTTGTCAACAGCCCCCCCTCTTGTCAACAGCCCCCCTCCCTCTTGTCAACAGCCCCCCCCCTCTTGTCAGCAGCCCCCCCCCTTGTCAGCAGCCCCCCCCTTGTCAGCAGCCCCCCCCTTGTCAGCAGCCCCCCCCCTCTTGTCAGCAGTCCCCCCCCTTGTTAGCAGCCCCCCTCCCTTGTCAGCAGCCCCCCCCCCTCTTGTCAGCAGCCCCCCCGCCTTGTCAACACGCTGCTCGGTGAAGGTTCAGTTGGAAGCATAGAAGCACAGTACAACAATGGATTTGGCTTCATCCCCCTCTCACTTCTCTGTTGCCCCACCACATTAGCCGATAACCTCATAACGTCACTCTACCACCTCTCTGGCCCTGTGCTGTGAAGGGCCATTGTCATAAACGTCGCCTCGTGTGTACTTTGTTTAAGGCCAGTAGTGTGAAATCCTCGTATCCGCGGTGATATGGGGGCACCAGTATCAGATCGCGCGATTATCCGCGATTTGTAGTCATCTGCAGGTAATAGGGGATTTTATTTCGCGGAAATTAGTTGCTGAGGATAACAGGGGTGGCGGAAAGAGATATGTAAATATTGAAAATCAATGGTTATAATTGACGAACGTAATTATGAATTAAATATTTTAAAAATGTCATGTCAACTTAAGCAAAGGGACACTTAAACTATTCCCCAGGCAAGGCCCACTGAGCTGGCGATCACAAATGATAGCTCACCGAGGATGGTTTCTCATGTGGAAACTTATTGAAGGCAAAGACTCGAGACGCGTGATGATTAACGTGGAGGGGAAAACCGCAGGACCCGGAGAAAAATCCACGCGACCACGGAGAGAGAGAGAAACATGCAAACTCCTAATAAACAGCAGGGGTTGGGATCGAACCGACGACCAGGCGTGGGAGTTAACATCTCGCCACCATAGCGCCCTTACGTACGTTAACTCAACCCTGTTTAGTATATACACACACGTAATTACAATTGCCTAAAAACGCTCAACCCTCGTTTATATTAATTATGTAAACAAAAAAAACTTTTGAAAATACTATAACATTGCAGTATCGAGTCTAGAACAATTCAAACGCATTCGTGCTCTATGTAAAGATGCAACTGGCAGCATATTAAAAACGGAGACCAAATGTATCAATGGGCAGCATTGTACTGTGATAAGAACGGACAATAATGGACCATTTAAGACACGTTGGGTCTGCGGTCATGCTTTGAAACCCAAACGTCTGAAACTGGTTATTTTTTGTTTCAAAAGTGGCATATTGGTAAAAAAAAGTCCAGAAGTTGATTCATCCAAATCTATATTTTGAATCTGGAGACAACTGGAGGACGTTTTTTTGTAACTACCCACAATGCTCTGCAATACCACATGGATTTTTATTTTACAATGAGTATTGTACTGGATATGCTTTTTCACATATAAACACATTCTACACAATAGTAGACGACTCACACATGAATGAGTGATGAGTTGGGTTTCAATGGCTGTAATGTCAGGAAAGAGAAACACTGATCATAGTGCTATTTTGTTAAAGGAGATTATGGCAAAACGTGCACGCAGCCCACGTTCGCAAAGGTTTTGTCCCACTGGCTTGTGGAGGCGACCGACTCAGACAGACAGACTTTGAGAATTAACAAATAGTTTGTTAAAGTGACCGAAATATCAAAGGCCACATAAGATAGACGGGGTTGTTTGATAGGTGGAGGTGAATGTTTAATGAACCCATGACTGAATGCAAGACTGTGTTGTTGGGGGTTAGACTTCGTGTGAATGAGCTTGCATTGGAGGAAGAAAATTGTGGGGACCGAGATGGACAGAAGAGGTGACCACGTGCGTGTGGTGGGATTGTAAACATAAAACATTATGCATGACATCTGAAGGGAGACACTTGTCAGTCGACATCGTAAAAGGCCTGGCCAACTGCAACTCTCCTTAAAGCCTTGGGGCCCGGCAAGGGTTTCCTAGGTAAACAAGCAAAATTAGAATGAGGCTCCTACACGATTGTCACATATCT